>NC_088701.1:23135102-23250134 GCF_028017835.1 Emys orbicularis
CCGGCCCGGCCCGGCCCCGGCCCCGCAGCACTCACCGCCGGCCGGGCTGGCCGGGAAGGGCCCCGCGCTCCGGGGCTAGCGGCGCATCCCAGCCCGGCCCGCTCCGCTCCGCCCCGGCCCCGTCCGGCCCCAGCTGCGGGCTGACATCAGCCGCGGGCGCCGCAACCCGCGTGGCCGGGCAGGGGTGGCTGGGGGGCGGGGCCGGGGGGGCCAGGGGGGCCGAGCCCCCCCGGGTCCTGGGAGAGCGGCAGGGAGGGGCCACTGTTGCGGCGCCCGCCCCCCCCCCCCCGCCTGGATGCGGGGTTTGGTTCCTTCCAGCTCCGGGCGGAGAAGGGCTGGTGGGTCTGGCCGGGAACGGGGGCGAGCTGTGGGGGCCAGGGGCCCGCGCCCCTCCCCAGGGCTCCAGGGTGCCCGCCGGACCCCTAGGGTACTGCCCGGATCCCCAGCCCCACGGCGGGTCTGCTGGGCTGGAGTCTGGTCTGGGTTCCCCTTGGGCAGGACTGTAAAAAGCCTCGGGGCAGGGCCCATTTTGCACTAACCCGGTGCTGGCCCCACGGCCCCTGGGCCAGGCCTGGCACCCCGCGGGGCCCTGGGGCAGGACAGGGAGTCGAGCGCGGGCCCTGGGCTCTGCTCGCTGATACCCCGATTCCAGCGCTCTGGGTCTCCAGGTCTGTCGCCCGGACCAAGGCCCCCGCGGTCTGAGCCGGCATCCCACGGACGGGGCCTTAGCCCAGGCCGTCCAGAGCCATGTCACTTCCCCCGTGGCCAAGCCGGGGACTCCGGTTCCCAGCCCTGCTGCCTGTCCTCTGCTCCGAGGACACGGTGCTTTGGGGGCTCCTGGGTTCTAGCCTGGCTAGGGCCGTGGGGTCGAGTGGCTAGCGCAGGGGACGCTGGTGCCAGAACTCCTGGGTCCTGGCCGTGTCTACACTACACGGAGCGGTGACTGATCTGGTTTTGCTGCAGGTGGAGCCGGCCCCTTTCAGCATCGCTCCCTGGAATGCAGAGCGGCCCTGGCCCTGTTCCCTGGGCAGCCCAGGCAGCCCTGCCTCTCCCTGGCGGCTCGCGGGGCGCTGGCCGCCTGCCCAAGCAGGTGCCTGAAGCCACGCCAGCGTCCCAGCAACCGGCCAGACGCCAGCTGGGCTGCAGCAGAGGGGGCCCCCTCTGTCCTGCGGGGAGGGGAGGGGCCTCGAGGGGTCAGGCAGCCCCGCTGCTCCTTCCCAGGGCCTGGGCCGTAATGGGAACAAGAGCACCGAGCAATAGAACCCAGGCGTCCTGGCTCCCAGCCCCCCCCAGCTGAGGGTAGAACCCAGGCGTCCTGGCTCCCAGACACCCCTCCCCCCATTGCAGTCTGCTCTGACCCAGCTTCAGCTGTGGGGGACAGATGGCGCCAGCAACAACCAAACAGTCACCGGAACCTGCCCCAGCAACCACCGAGCCCCGGGGAGACCGGCTCTCCCCCCGGCCTGGCCTGGGGGGGGGCCCTTAGCGTCCCTGGGCCATAGGTCCCAGTCCCAGGGCACGTCCCATGCCCCTGCACCACCCTGGGGGCTGCCCATCCCCCCCACACCCCCCAACATGTTTGGGGAGTGCCCATCCTCCCACACCCCCCAACCCACCTGGGTGCCCCCCCAGATCCTGCTCCCCGCCTCCTTTGCCCAGAGGGAAGGTTACTCCCTGGTCTGTGTGTCCCTAGCCTGCCCATCCCCCCCCCCCCCCCCGCTGTCCCGGTGCCCTCCTCCGCCCGGGGGCCGGTGCCAGGGGGGAGCTGCAGAGGGGCACCCGGCCCATTCACAGGAGCCAGGAGCCCGTGGGAGCCTGAGCTGCGCCAACGCCTGGCTCTTGGCAGCCGGATTTTCTCACCCTCTCCCCAGCCAACTGGGGCCAGCCCTGACCCGGCCTCCCCGCCTGCGCGGGTGCCAGACTCCCACAGGGCCAGCGGGGCGCGAGCTGGCATCAGCGGGACAGAGGACGCCAGGAGTCTCTTTGCCATCCAGGCCTGGGGAGCGGCTGGATCTCCTCTTCCTCCTTATGGGATCCCCCGGACTCCTGGGTTCCCCCTGAAAATGGCTCCCTAGTCGCCCCCATGGGCCCCTGCCTCCTTTGGAGTTAGAGAGCGCTCCTTGAGGGGGGCAGGGCCCGGGAAAGGACCAGGACCCCGCCCGACCAGCCCTCCAAGCCTGGGATGAGGGGCAGGGAGTGCAGGGGGGCTGCGGGAACACGGGAGCTAGGCCAGGCAGCCCCCTTGCCCACTAGTGAAGTGTGGGGCTGGCATGGGGTGCCCCTCCCCCCCAGCATGCGAGAGGGGCAGAAACACGAAAGCACCAGCTGCCCAGAGCTAATCCTGTTAGCCATGCCTAGGGGGGCAGGGGTCCGGAGCCTTGCCCAGCATGTGGCACAGCCACCAGGCCTGGGGCCCCATGGCCCTGGGCTTCCCCCAAGCAGGCTGCCCACCCGCCTCGCTCCCCCCCACTCCAGAGCCCGATCCCTCGGCCAGTGCACCCAGCCCTGCCCTCCCCCCAGGATTGCAGGTTTGCAGCCAGGATGTGAAGAGACTGTCTGTTTGGCTCTGAGTGGATCAGGAGTGAGGTGCATTGCAGATCTCCGGCCCGGGGGGGGGGGGAGCCCAGGGCTGGGCTAGCAGGGGGCTGTGGGTCGGGAGTGAGGGGGCACTGGCAGAGCTGGGGGTGGGAGCCCAGGATTGGGCTAGCAGAGGCTGCGGGTCGGGAGTGAGGGGCACTGGCAGAACTGGGGGTGGGAGCCCAGGATTGGGCTAGCAGAGGCTGTGGGTCGGGAGTGAGGGGCACTGGCAGAGCTGTTGCAGGGGGTGAGGTTGGGGGAGCCCAGGGCTGGATCAGGACCGAGAGAGGCATGTCAATGTCATTTTTCCTATGTTACCTGGGGGGAAACTGAGGCACAGAATGGGGATGCTGGGAATAGAACCCAGGAGCCTGGACTGCCCAGACCTTGGGACTATCGCAGTCCTAGGTCTCGCTGTCTCTCACGCCCCAGCCCTTGGGGGAGCGGAGAGGCCATGGTGGGACGCCGTGTCTTGGAACAATGCAGAACAGCATCCCCTCCCCCCACACCCGCCCCCCTCCTTCCTCCATGGCACAGTAGAAGCTCTCAGGCCCCGACACTGGAGACAGAGGGAGCTTTGTGTCTCCCCAGTGCCGAGGTCGAGGGAACGAGGCACATGATCAGCCAGCCGAGCCCCACAGCCGCTGCGTCAGCCAGAGCCAGGCAGCGGGCACCGCCTGGCAGAGGGGGCTGGGGCAGCCGTAGGGGCCTCCCAACGCCTGCCCCACCTTCATAGTGATGGGCAGCATCCTCCCGCATTGAGCTGGCAGGGCCCCAGGCGGGGCAGCACATGCTAGCAACAGGGTCAGCAAAGTCCTCTGGCCACCACAGGGGGCGGTTAGTGCAGGGGGACTTGGAGCAGGACTCCTGGGGTCCTATCCCCAGCTCTGGGAGGGGGAGTGGGGCTTAGTGGGTCAGAGCAGGGGGCTTGGAGCAGGACGCCTGGGTTCTCTCCCCAGCTCTGGGAGGGGAGTGGGGCTTAGTGGGTTGGTCCATGGGACTGGGAACCAGGGACTCCCAGCATCCTATGCCCAGTTCTAGAAGTCAGATTCTTTCTCGAGTGGCGAGGGCCAGGCTCTGCTACTGAGTTGCTGCCTCATCTAGTCGCAGCCCCAGTGCCCCACTCTCCTGGGCTGGAGAACGGGGGCACAGCAGCCCCCCCCCCCCCCGGCAGAGGGCAGAGCAGAGCAGGAGTTACCGCTGGGGAAGCCAGTCGCTACCCTTGGAAAGAAGCTGCTAAGACCAGGGGAGCCAATTATCTTTTTTTCAAGGTCCAAATTTCTCGGCCAAGGTCCAGACTCCAGAGAAAATAAAACAAAAATAACAATAACGATGATAAGTAAATGAAAAGACGGTGGGGTGTGTTCACAAGTGCCTGGCACTCCGGATTTGGCCTGCGGGCTGCCTGCCCCAGTGCTAAGGAACCACAAAGAACCTCTGATACCATCTTCCTTTCCTTTAGCTCCTTTCATGGGGGGAGCCCAAAGTACACCTGGTAAGCGCCTCACCCAGGAGAGCAACACTTCACAGGGTTCAGCTGTCCAACACTGAAATGCAGCTGTCTCTGGGGTGGAGCATGGTAGTTGTATACCAGGGCACAGTAACAATGAAAAAGGATCAGTTACCTAAGAGGGAAATGCAGCTGTCTCTGGGGTGGAGCATGGTAGTTGTATACCAGGGCACAGTAACAATGAACAAGGATCAGTTACCTAAGAGGGAAATGCAGCTGTCTCTGGGGTGGAGCATGGTAGTTGTATACCAGGGCACAGTAACAATGAACAAGGTTCAGTTACCCAGCAGGGAAATGCAGCTGTCTCTGGGGTGAAGCGTGGTAGTTGTATACCAGGGCACAGTAACAATGAACAAGGATCAGTTACCTAAGAGGGAAATGCAGCTGTCTCTGGGGTGGAGCATGGTAGTTGTATATCAGGGCACAGTAACAATGAACAGGGATCAGTTACCCAGCAGGGAAATGCAGCTGTCTCTGGGGGTGGAGCACTCCGCCTGTTTAACAGCAGGCAGCAGTGTGATGCACATTAGGGTAGAAAGGAAGAAGACTGTATCCAGTGGAAACAATGGGAATTGAGGTTGGTTACTTAAGGTCACATGATGGGAAAGGACTCATTGTCTCCAGGGTTCACTTCTCTGGAGGGGATTGACCCAGGAGGTATGAGCCAGCCCAAAGGCTCGGTCCCCCTCTCTACATCCAATTGTAGGGCTAGTGCCTGGTCCTGTTTACATGGGTGTAAATCCGGATCGGCTCCAATGGAGATACTGTGGATTTACAACGGGACAGCCAAGGTCAGGATCTGGCCTTTATCTTTTCAGGGGCTGGGAAGGAAAGTCCCGAAGTGTTGGAGGAAAGGGGCAGTTGGGAGACTGGAAGGCCCTGGTCTGAACCTGTGGGGGCTCATGGGCCAAATTCATACCCGGTGCAACTCAGTTGGCCCCAGTGGAGTTACACCAGGGAGAAGTTTGGCCCCACCTGTGTGTGGGTGTGTGTGTGGACGGCTGCTCCTTCCTCTGCATCAGGTTGTTTTGCCCGTGATCCAGCTGCGAAGTCTCCGGGACTCTCCCAAGTGCCGTCTCTGCCTCCCCGAGTTACGGGCTCCAACGACAGTCGCTTGGGAGTTGCACTCGGAATCAGGGGGGGTTGGAACAATGTGTATGGGGGGGGCTGAGAACCACTGAACCAAACTGTAAACCCTGCAGATGATGGAAACCACTTCAAGCCGGGGGGGCGTGGCAGCCCCCAACCACTCCTAGTCCCAGCGCCCAGGCTCGGAATGCCACCCAGGTGCAGATCTGCTTCGCATCAAGGTGGCCACTCTGAGCCAACCGAAATAGCAGGGGGTGCTGCCTCCCTGCCAGCAGGCTGGAGCGGGTTCGAAGGAACACGTTGCTCTCTGCTGGAGAAAGGGCTGATACTTCTCCTCTGGGAATCTCCAAGCAGAAACACCTGGGGAGCGGAGAGTTTTTCTCAGCCAGCTGTTTTACGTCCTATCTGTGTGGTGGGCGTGCCGGTCAGGCACTGGTAGCCGGGCCCCCTTGTGCCAGGTGCGGCACAGACCCAGAACAAGGAGATCGCCTCTGCCCCCACAGAGTGTAACACTAACAGTAACACTAGCCCCACTGAGCTCTGCTCACCAGGGGGTCTCGTGGTGTGTTACAAAGTCATTATCCCCATTTTACAGATGGGGAAACTGAGGCACTGAGTGGGGTCGTGACCTGCCCAAGGTCACCCAGCCGGCCAGGGCAGAGCGGGAATAGATCC
This sequence comes from Emys orbicularis, assembly GCF_028017835.1. Lineage (NCBI taxonomy): Eukaryota > Metazoa > Chordata > Testudines > Emydidae > Emys > Emys orbicularis. The sequence goes on from NC_088701.1 coordinate 23,140,954, forward strand.
CAGAAGTCCCGGCTCCGTCTCTTTTGATTCTTTTTCTGCGGAGGCTGCTGGGGAGGGGGCTGGGTAGCGCCAAGGGGGATGCAGCGTTGGGGTGGGGGGGGACTGGCTGGCTTAGGGCGTGGGGTGATCTGGCCCTGGGGGGGGAACTGGCTGGCTTGGGGGGGGATAGGGCCCGGGGCCAAGCTGGGGTTCAAACCCGCTGCCGTAGCCCCAGGCTGAGGCCTGACGCGCTCAGTACATGGCGGAGGGTTTCTGGGGCGCTGGCCCTTTAAGGGGCCGGGAGGGCGAGACGCTCGGCAGCCCCGCCCTCTCCCCCGGAAGTGGAAGCTGCCGCGGTCACGGCGGGCGGAAGGCGGAAGTGGAGAGAGACGGGGACCCGGGGGGGCAAGAGGCGGAGGAGGAAACCCCCCCCCGGGCACCGGGAGCAGGTGAGTTCCCCTCCCCCCACCTGGTAGCCTGCCCCTGCCCCCCCCGGGCTGAGCCCCCGTTTCACGGCGGTACCCGGGGGGGGGGGGGTCGCTGCCCCCAGGTCCCGCCCGGGGGGGGCAGACGCGGGCGCTCCCCGGGGGCACGTGGGGGGTCCCGGAGGCCTCGTGTCAGAGAAGTGGGGGACGATGCCCCCCGTGCTCGGGGGGGGGGGCGCTGGGTCTGTCTGACCCCCGGCAGCGGGGCAGGGCCGGTTCCCGCGTTGTCCTGGGAGCCAGGCCCCTGCTCCGTCCCGCCGCTTCGCCAGCCCCCCCGCGCTGGGCCGGGCTCAGGGCTTGTCACTGCCGCTGGCGAAACGGGAAACTGAGTCAGTCGGGAGGGGAAGCGGCTGGAGCCCGATGCTGGGGCGAGCGGCTCGCTAGGAACCGGCTGGGGCCGAGCTGCCGCCCCCCATTGGGCGAGGGCGTGAGAGGCGCGTGAGTCCCTCGTCCAGATTTGGGCCAGGATTTCAGGGTTAAATCCAAGCTAGGAGCTAAAGCTTGTTCAGTGGTGAGCGGGGGCTCGCTGAGACTCTGCCATGCCGTGTGGGCTCTTCCTAATCCGGAGTCAAGTGACGGCGCTTTACTATCTGTTCTCCCCACAGGCTTTGTAGTGACACCTGTCGGGCGAGGGAACAGCTTCCCAGAGGGTCACTTCGGATTCCTGGAGCCAGGGCAGGAAACCTGGTGACTTAAGCGATGGCCAGTGGATTTCTCTTCAAGTGCTGGTGAAAGCCGCGTGCGAGGAAGTTCTGTACGGCCACGGCCAGCACGAGCGGCAGCTTCCCACGACTGCTGTGGGGTGAGAGGGGAGTTCGCTGGCACTTGTGGGGGTAGAGCTTTGAGAGCTGAATACCTGGGATCCGGACTGCGACCGTCTGCCGATCTCAGTGGCTCCTCCGCAAGCAGCTGTTGGGTGGTTGCTGCTGCTGTCTACGAATGCGTTGAGGTGGGGAAAGCTCTGTCTCCCCTTCGAGGGGCCCCCAGTCCGCTCTGCTCTCAGTGTGTCAGAAGGTAGGTCCAGTCGCCTGGACTGTGGGTTTGAGAATGAGCCTCGGAGACCACTCTCGATTCCCGGCCAGGGCTACCCTTCGAGCCCTCACACTACGTATCTTGGCCTTGAGCCTGGTTTTGACGACTTTGATTTTATTTTTTTTTGTTTTTAATTTGCAGGATAAAGGCTACAAAATGACAGCTGTAACTTAACCCTTGCTGCTCCAGGACGGCTTTGGGGGTGAGGCAGTGGAGAAGCAGATGTCTGGAGGAGGAGGGATGTGTGAAGCCAAACCAGCTAGTTCCTGCTGCTGGAGTGGCGAGCTCTCCGAGGGCAGGGGTGCACCAGGGGCCAGCCCTTGTGTGGATAACAGACCCTTGTTCTCAAGTTTTGGGGATCCGGGAAGCACTGGGCCTAGCGGCTGCCACTTCTTCCAAGAATGCTGCAGTCCTGAAGGCCCCGAGCGTACGTCTCCGAGCCAGAGCTGGCCGAAACTACTCCACGGAGCCACCGAAGGCTTGGAACCCATGGAGGCTCACGGGCCAGCTGCTGCTGGGACATTGCTAGCTGAGCCAGCAGCCGAGAGGCTAGGTAAGGTGGAGGAGGCCGCCCGTTCTCCCCATCAGGGCTTTCCAGAAGGCGGTGGGCAGAGGCCTGCCTGCACCGCAGGGGAGGGTGTTGGTTGGAATGGAAGCTGTGACCGAGTACCAATGGGGTTGCTCGAAGAGGATGGCTTGCACTTTACTGAGTCCAGTGCCCCTGGCTCCTGTCTGTCCAGTTACGAACGTTCCTGTAGTTGTTGGGGGGAGAGTTTGGATCCCTCCAGGACTTATTTGGAAAAGGGGAACTGCTCGTGTAGCATCACCTGCCAGCGCTGGGCTTCGGAGTCCCCTGGAGCCGAGGACGAAGCCTTTGCTCCTGATTCGGCCCCATCGCTGCAGGGCCAGGAGGAAGATGAGGAAGATGACGGAGTGTCCAAGGCCAGCGAGGACCCTTCGGACTCTGGCAGGGTGCTCGGCGGCAGGAAGAATGGGAGACGCCAGAGGCACCGCTCTGGCACGAAGGACAAGGAGGAGGGGAAGGAGAATGCCAAGCGGGAGGGGAGATCTGCACCAGCTGGCGGGAAGCACAAGCAGGCCAGGAAGAGGAGCCATGTGGACCGGCGGCGCCACCTAAAAGCGGAGGTCCCCAAGCAGCTGGAAGAGCTGGCCTGGGTCTGCGTCTCCTGTTTCAAGAAGCTCATCAAGCTGGTGCTGGTCATCACCCATGAGTGTGGCGAGTACGTGGAAGCTGGTGGGAGGCTCCTCTACTCCTGCTGTCAGCTCGACGCCTGGGACCGGGCCTCAGCCCAAGGCAGCATGAGGACGTGGAGCCAGCGGGCCAGGAGCAGCTCGGGGAAGGCGGCCCGGTGGCTGGGTTCTGGGGGGAACCGGCTGTGGCGGCTGCTCAAGATGCTGGGTGCCCTGCTCTTCCTGGTGCTCATGCTGCTCCTGGGCAGCCTGCGGCTGTGCTGGCGAGTCTCCAAGTCCCTGCTCCTTGCTGGGGCAGCTAAGCTGGGCAGAACCAGCCGCGTGGCCCGGCTCCTCTTGCTCCTGGACTCCCCCTTCCTCCACAGAACGTGGGCTCTCGTCCAAGAAACCAGGACTTGCAAGTACGTGTCACACTTGCTGCAAAAGTGGAGAGGGCTGCTTGGGGCAGCCAAAGGGCTAAGGACCGATGGGCTGGGAGAGGCTGTGGCTGGCCCTGATCCTGGCCCAGGGGGGCGCTACCAGCCCAGCCAGGAGGTGGCACGGCTGCTGGCCCTGGCCGACGTGCCTGAGGAAGAGCTGAACCCCTTTCAGGTACTGGGGCTGGAGGTGACTGCTTCAGACACGGAGCTGAAGAAGGCCTATCGTCAGCTGGCTGTGCTGGTGAGTGTGGCGGGGGACGGACGGACATCGCACCCAGCCCCATGGCACCCGAGCACCTGGGGGGCATGAGGCAGGAACTCCATTCGAGCTGCATTGTCCTCTTACGGGGGGAGAGTGAGTCACTCTTCTCTAGCCTCTCCCCACTGAGGCTCAATATGCTTAACCCCCTGCCCCCATATTACAGATGAGTAAACTGAGACCCACACAGTTAGGGTGACTTGTCCAAAGGCCACGTAACGTTTCTGTTTCAGAGCTGGGGTGAGACCCAGATTCCTTCCTGTGAATCCCTTGCTTTGGCGGGTCCACCGCAAGGCCTTGCCAGTGGCGTGGGGAATCTGTGTTAATCGCTGGCGGCACCGGCAGCAGCTCCCGAGTTAAGCTTGTGCTGAGACTGCCACGGGCTGCAGGGCCGAGCAGCTGGCTGACTCTAGTGCCCGGTGCTGCCTGGTATCTCAGCAGGGGACGCTGGGCTTTCCACGTCCTTTATAAAGTGAAAATTCTGCTTGACATTTTGCCCCATGTGCTTCCTGTTTTCCTGGGCTCTTCTAAAGAGTCACGGCCCGGGGCAGCCTTCGCGTGCTTCCCGGCCCCAAGGGGATCCGTCTCCTCCACTGTGCCCCTTGTTCGGAGGAACCACTCCGCGCCATCAGCTGTGCTCTGACTGTCCCGGCTGGGGTGAGGAGGGACTGGCAGAACAAGCTGAGCTCTAGGGAGACATGGGGACCTGTCGGGGGCAGGTGGAGCCTGGTGATTGCACCCTGGCAGGCCAGGGCAGCAGCACCTTGGGGCGCTCTCCGAGCCCTGACACCTCGGGGTGGTGGCGGCCCGTCCTGACGCAGCTTTGTCAGTTGGAGTCACCATGCGAGCACCATGGAGTCGCGGCGGGGGCCGCGCTGGGAGCGCTTGATGGCTTTGAGGCTCCCCTTGGTGCTGGCCATCCCTTCTGCCCCAGCTCATCAGCTGGGCACCCCCTTTTTTGTGCTGGCCGGGATGGGGAGCCCTCCTGCCTTTGCTGCTCTGCTTGTGCTGCCTGAGAAGGAAGGCGAGGAGCTGCCAGTCAGGGGTCGGGACCCCAGAAGCGGCAGGCGGGGGCTGAGGCTCGCCAGCTCGGTAGCCTGGCCCCAGCCAGACCAGAGTGGACCAGTTGGCCTCGTCTGAGGACATGTAGCACCCCCTCCTTCTTTCTCCCCCCCCCCCCCCGACCCATCTGGCTGTGCTGTCCTGCCCCTGGAGGGGGCTCCATCCCGGCCAGACCCCTCGCCCCAGACGAGGTCCGCGCCGAAGGTGTTCTCAGGTTTCCGTGTCTTGCTTCGCAGGTTCACCCTGACAAGAACAAGCATCCGCGGGCGGAGGAAGCCTTCAAGGTGCTGCGAGCCGCCTGGGACATCGTGAGCAACCCGGAGAAGAGGAAAGAGTACGAGATGTGAGTGGGGGGCCCCTTCCTGCCCCCTAAGGCAGGCCAGGCGAGGGATGGAGGGGCGCCTGCGGTCGCTGGTGGCGGGTTAGAGAACATGGCCTCCTCCGTCCCACCTCTATGTGCTCGAGGGACAGGCGACAGGGAGGAAAGTGGGCTGGGATCTTGGGCTGTGCTAATCAGTCCCACCGCGACTTGCTGATCTGAGCTGCCCACCGAAGTCGGTGCTCTGGCTTCAGGCCTGCCCTGGGACTTCTGCTTCCCCAGCTGACTGGGGGAGCAAGGATGGCGCCTTCAGACGGGTGTCTTGAGTGGGACCGGTCCTCTTCCAGTACTCGCCACTGCGAGACGTTGCTTTCAGGCCCGAGTGTGGGTGAACCTCCTGTGCTCTGCTGGGAGGACACAGCCAGGAATTTCTGAGCGAGGCACTAAGGGCTTTTGATGAGCTGTTGGTCATGAGAGCAAAGGCAGAGCACGAGGGGTTTAACCGAGAAACCTCCTGTACTTAAATCCCCTTTAGAAGTCGCTCTTAGACAGACTCCGGTCCCCTGTCAGAGAACTGGCACGTGGGAATTTCAGGCGTCCGATTATAAGTGAAATCCCTCCGGCTCTTCTTCTCTTCTCACCTGTGATCAATGTTACGGTCGGGCCCGGTGGCCCAGGTCAGGGTGTGGGCGCTGTTGTGCTAGGAGCTGTACAAATGTGTCCTACAGACAGTCCCTGTCCTAGAGCGCTTACTGCCTGGGTTAGCGAGGAGCCGCCACAGGTGACGGGAGCAAATGGGTGGGGAGGGGAGGAGGGCTTACCACGCTCGAAGCACCTTGGTGCACAGGCTGGTGCGAGTGGTGCGGTGCGGCGTCAGACCCGGGCTGATGGAACAAAGCGGAGGCTCTCCAGGCCCGGCTGCCCGGCCCGGCGGCCTCCCAAGTGCTGATCTAGTGCCGGGCTTCTGCCGCCACGTCTCGGCCAGCGATGGCCTGGGGAAGAGGTAAGGATGTGTGCCCCCACGCTGGCTGCGGCAAGAACCTCGTGCAAAGCCGGCCCTGCTGCCGACGAGGGCTGAGCCCAGCAGGGAAGGGCGTGCGCTGACTGCTGGATGCAGAGGCTGTGCTGTGCCAGTCCCACCTGGGGCGTGACTCATCCCCATGCCGTTGTGATTGCAGCAAGCGGATGGCAGAGAGCGAGCTGACCAAATCCATGAATGAGTTCCTCACCAAGCTGCGGGAAGACCTGAAAGAGGCCATGAACACCATGATGTGCAGCAAGTGCCAGGGGAAGCACAAGTAGGTGCTGGCCTTCGGTGACTGCTTTAACCTCTTGCTTGCAGGCCTGGTGCCCTGCCTCCTCCTGGGGCACAGAGCGTTACCCCTCCATGGGGCCTGGGGTTCAGGAGCGGGCCTGGCCCTGCCTGGTGGCCGGAATGGATCAGCCAGACGATCCTGCAGCTGGTGGACTCATGTCCTGGCTTTCCCAGTTAGCTGCGCTTCTTCCTTCAGCACAAGTGTTCTCTGGTGCGGTTGTCCCAGAGCATTCTGGGAATTTGGGGTGCTGTGGGAGGGAGGACGCGTCCCTCTGGGACGTGACATGGCAAAGCTGGCCCTGCTCTACCGGCGTTTGAAAATCTCCCTCCTGCTCTAGGAGGTTCGAGATGGACCGAGATCCGCTCAGCGCTCGCTACTGCGCGGAGTGCGGCAAGTTGCACCCTGCCGAGGAGGGAGACTTCTGGGCCGAATCGAGCATGCTGGGGCTGAAAATCACCTACTTCGCCCTGATGGATGGGAAAGTCTATGACATCACAGGTAGGGGGTGTCAGTGGGGCCAGGACATGCTGCCTGACTAGACCGTGAAACTGCCCAGTTGTTTGCCAGCCCCCTGAATAGCAGTTACCCCAGGCTGATTAACCTGTGTTTAAACCTTCCTCTGCTCCTGATGGGTCAGGGCCTAGCACGCCTCCCCCTCGGGATCCCTAGCCCAGCTGGAGAGGAGGACGCCAGCCCTTGGTGGGGGTGCGGCTGCCTCCTGCTTTCCCTGAGCTGTGTCATTACTCCTGCGCTCCGGAGGCTGGGAGGGGTGATGGCGGCGGTTGCTTCCTGCGCTGAGCTAAGGCGGCTTCCCGCCGGCTGATGGTGTGTCCTGCCTGTCTGTCTGCAGAGTGGGCCGGCTGCCAGCGGGTTGGAATCTCTCCCGACACCCACCGCGTCCCGTATCACATATCGTTTGGATCGAGGAGCTCTGGCTCGGGTGGACGCCAGAGGTTGGTACTGGATGCTGTTCTGGTTCCCTCGTGCTCTCGCCTTGGTCTGAGTGGGTGGGGATGGGTCAAATCTCAGACTTGAGCACTTCTGGGGGAGCTGTGGCTAGCCATGAGTTCCCTCTGGCATCCCCCATCAGCGGCCCGAAGGGAGCTGAGTACGTCTCCTAGATGGGGTCAGCATAGCTCCCCCCTTTCCTAATCGTGCTAGTGCTGGGCCCTTGAGCAGTGCCCCCTTGTGGCAGAGTACTGCGCTGCGGCTTTAAACCATGCGGACTGAGGACAGGTTATTCTGTACAGATAAAACTCCCCCTTTCTGTGGCTGTTGGAGGACACCCCCCCCCCCCCCGGTCCTCACAGACATGTTTAAACCAACGCCGGCCTGTGATCCGTCCTCTGTCGCTCTGTCAACCTGTCCTGTCTCTAGCTGCCTGGAGTTCCAGCTGCCTCCCCCACTGGGTGGAATGGTCACGGGAGCGCAGTGATCCCTGAGCCCCCTGCCAAGTGCCATCCAATGCTTCTGAAGTTAACAGAAGGGCAGGTCACTGAGCCCCTGGCAGGATCGGGCCCCTTAGCCTCACCTCTCCCTCGCTGTGTGGCTGCTCTCCCTGGCGAGGAGACCGGGAGTGGCCTGCTTTGAGAGTCCCTGACCGAGCTGGGAATAGAACCCAGGAGCCCCAGCAAACCACTTACCACCCTGAGGTGGGGACAGAACCCAGGAGTCCTGAGTGCCGACCCCCCGGCTCTAACCCACTAGCCCTTGCCAAACCTCCACACCCAACTGCATGTGTAAGGGCCGTCTCTTGTTTTCCCCCAGAACCGCCTCTGAAGGCAGCCCTACCTCGGCTGCAGACCTGCAGGACTTCTTCAACCGCGTATTTCAGGGGACCCCAGGGCAGATGCCCAACGGGGGCTTCTTCAGCCCACCCCAACCCCCCCGGGCAGCAGCTCCTTCTGCTTCTGCTCCAGCCCCGAAGACCGAGAGTGCAGCCCCAAAAGGGGACTCGAAGCAGAAAAGGCGGAAGAAAGTGCGCCGTCCCTTCCAGCGCTGAGGAGCGGCGTGGCCGGTGGGGGCCGCTTTGAACTCGGCCTGGCAGGAGGCCACAAGCACTGGCAGGAGACGAAGCTCCGGTGGACATTCCAGCAGGCAGCTGGGCGCGACCCAGGCGCTAGGTCGGACACTAAAGGGCTCTTTACAAGAAGAAGAATCTATTTTTTTTTCTTTAGATATTTAAAAGCAACCAGGCGTTCGGGGAATTTCCAGCTGACGCCGTTAACTTCTAGCGTAAAGAACCAGCCCCAGTGATACCAAAGAACTCCAGCGGGGGGTGCCCTGCAGGATCCCTGGAGACACCAGCCCAGTGTATGGGGAAGGGTCTCTCTGCTGGGGTGGTGTGGGGTGGGGGAAGCTGAACAGAGCCATGGAATCTCTTCAGGGTTACTTTAAAAATCAGGGGATGTTTCATTTCCATGAAGGCCACACCTGGGATCCATTGGGAGGCAGCCATGTCCCTTCCATCCACCTGCCTCCCCTTCTCATGGGCAGCTCCCCTTCACTCCCCTGCCCATTGAAGTCTGTGTCTCTCAGCCCTCTGAGAGCTGGGGGGAGCTGTAATCCGTCAGACACAGTGACTGAGCAGCATCCCATAGCACTGAGTTGCGATTTGGCCTCCTAAAGCTTCTGCAGCAGGTCGGATTGACCCCGCCCGTCCCCGCAACTCATCACCCCCAGAAGAGCCATGCCAAGCGTTAACCCCCCCCGGTGCTGGAGGGCAGCTTGCTCAGCTCACCGCTGCCTGGAGAATGCTCCCAGGGAGCAGCCTGGCCTTGGCCCTGGGAGCCAAGACTGAGTCCCTTGTCTAACTCTTGCAGAGTGTTCTCCATACCTGCTGCTGTAGCCAGTGCATCTGTCTGCGCTCTCAGCGGAGCGCGTGGGGAAGCCTTTTTCCCCAGAGATGAAATGAGGCATGGGGGGGTGCTCCCTTCCCACTGCGCTGGTAGCACATGCTGGCCCCTAGCTTCATGCTTATCCCCCATCTGATTTTTGTTGCTGATTTCCCCTCGGCCCTGCTTTCCTGCCAGCTGGGCTCTGCCACGGGCCTGAGACGCGGGACAGCGGTTCCTCAGCAGGTTTATCTGGGAGCTCAGTTGTGAGATGTTGTCTTCACAAGTCTCCTGATCTGTGCAGCCAGTATTGAATTTACTGTTCACAGGGATGCTGGCCGGTGCCAGCCGCTCGCACACATGAGGACCAGACTTTCCAAAGGAGCAAGGTCAAGTTTGTAAGCCCAGCCCCAACCTGGTCTGCTTCCGCTGGGCCCTGCAAGCTCCTGTGCTCCCGGCGGTTAGACGGGTCTGTAACTGTCCAGCCTCTCCCTGAAGGATTGGTCTTGGGTTTTAACAGCTGGTTCCTCTTTGTACATATCTCGATTATGTGCATACCCCCTGCGATAACTATAGCTCAGTCCCTGAGAGCAGATGGGGGAGTGCTTCCCCCCCTTCCCAGGGCAGCGTCACTCCGTTCCGTGTATTCCACCTCGGCTTTCTGTTGGCACTTTCTGTAACCTCCTTAGGTTTGCTCTGCCGGTCGCTAACACGCACCCAGCTCAGAGAGCTGCTGCTGAGATACTTTGACCCCAGCTGGAGTAAAGCTGATTTTTAAGTTGTGCCAGGAAATAACTCCTTTTACTTGTCAGGTTGTTTTGGGCATTCCACTGCTGAATTTCCAAAACGAATTGGATTTAGGGTAGGGCCTACACAAACAATGGTGTGGGGGTGAGCAGAAAGCTCTGCTTTAGGATTAAACTGGTGAGTGTATATTGAACAATTCCCTATCCCCCTGCAAAATAAACCCCAGTAGGATTACATAAGAGTGTTCTCTTCACACCCAACTTGTGTCTAGACCCCACTGCAGGTGTGAAAAAGGGGGACATAACTAGCAGGCGGCCTGGCCCCCGCTAAAGCTGGATTTTGGGCTAGTGGAAGAAGTACCTCAGGACACACTGAATCTTCGTTTGCGCTGCCTTTGTCTGTTAACTAACGCCTGGCCTGGCTGCCCTGGACAGGAGGGGTGAGGTCAGGTATTTCCTCATCACCTTCCTTCTAATGATGAGACGAAGCTCTTTAAAACAAACCCTCCCAGCTCAGCCTTCCTCTAGCTTTGTTATTTGAGCCTCTTTTCCTTAGGTGAAGGGTGTGATGGGAACCACTTAGCTGGCTTCTCCGTCAGACTCTTTCTCCCCCAGGTGTCACTTACCTGCAAACCCGGATTCCTCTTCCCAGAGTGAACTGTGGGCAGCAGGACTGAACGCCGCGGGGACCAGGGCTGCAGCGCTCTTTGCCTCTGGCTACCTGGTTCTAAGGGCAGCTGAGCTGGGAGTGAGTCTCAGCATCAGATGGCTATTGGGGGGGCCTTATGTGAAATGAATCAAGGGTCTTGAGCTGGTTCCTTGCAGACGTGCATCCATGTCCCTAAAAATTCCAGCTACAGTGGGTGCAAATGTGGGGTCCCCTGAGAGGGCAGCACGATTGTATGCAGGACCGCAGGGTCTGACCGGACCCCTGAGGAGGTGCAAGCTGTGCTCCCTCTGAGGCGGGGGGGCAGCTTGGACTGTTTCTGCCAGGGCTTTACCTGGGCTGTGAGAGGCGGCCCACATCTGGCACCCTATCCCCTCGCTCCTGGGCTCAGTTTGCCTTGAGCTGAGCAGGCAGCCGTTAGCTCTAGGTTTGAAGTTGGTGGGAGGCGGAAGCAGTGTTTTAACACGGGGCCAATCACAGTCACTGGTGCATAATGGATGAATGGACAATGTAAAGCCGTGCATCCAAGTGATCTAATCATAAGGGAGCTAATCATAAGAACGGCCATACTGGGTCAGACCAATGGTCCCGCTAGCCCAGTGTCCTGGCTTCAGATAGTGGCAGGTGTCAAGTGCTTCTGAGGGAGTGAACAGAACAGGGCAATCGTTGAGAGATCCAGCCTGTCTTCCAATTCCAGCATCTGGCAGTCAGAGGTTAAGGACACCCAGAGCATGGGGCTGTGTCTCTGCCCATCTTGGCTAACAGCCATTGATGGACCTCTCCCCTGTGAACTTAACTAATTCTTTTTTTGAACCCAGTTATAGTTTTGGCCTTCACCACATCCCCTGGCAAGGAGTTCCACAAGTTGACTGTGCATTGTGGGCTCCATTGTTGGTTTTAAACCTGCTGCCTATTAATTTCATTGGGTGATGCCTGGTTGGTTTGTTATGAGAAGGGGTAAATAACACTTCCCTAGTCACTTTCTTCACACCATTCATGACTTTATCGACCTGTCATATTGCCCCCTCCCCCCATCTCTTTTCCAAACTGAGCTGTCCCAGTCATTTTTAATCTCTCCTCACCTGGAAGCTCTTCCCAATGGAGATCCACCTTGAGCTCTCACACATGGAGAACCAGGGCTGCTGGGGATTTGCTCTCTCTAGTTCTCACTGCAAAGGACACCTTGGCTGGTAGTGCCTCGGTGACCCCAAAATGGGCATTAAGGGGCCTTGGAAATATACCAGGAGGGAACAACTCCTCCAGTAATGTTCTAGCTGCCAGCACATGGGGCAGGAAATGAGGCAGCTCCAGAATGGTGATGTCCTCTTGGTCTGTATGCTCGTGGCTTCTTGTTGGCTCCTCTTGGGCAGCTGCCACAGCCACGGTGCTGCTCCGTACCCCTTCATGTTTAAGGGGGAGTTTGTCGACTGCTGGGCTGCCAGCCTCTTTAGCTTGTCTTTTCATCATGAGCGAGTACAGCAAAGCTTGCCTTTGGCAGATGCCAGCGCCTCTCTTTCGCTGGGGCCTCCCTGTACACTGAAAGCCACAGGCTCACCGGCTTTGAGCTGAGCATGCACAGGAGAGCAGCCACGCCCAAGGACCCCTCCCTGCTCTCACCTGCCAGCTTGCTCTGTTCTTTTCTCCCCTGAGCTTGCGTGGCTTCTGTGGCTCTCCTGCCAGGGCTGCCTAACTCAGTTCACAGCGGGGGAGCCAGAACCCGAGTTACAGGCATGTTCCCTCTCTCCCCTGCCTCTGAGCACCTGTCGATGTGCCTCTGCAGCTTCTCTGCGCTCCTGGAGGTTTGGGGAAGCGGATTGGCTGGAAGCGCATCTGCTTGGGCTGCTGCGGGGCAGAGCTGCCTTAAGATGCTTAAATACGTTTTGCAAAAAAATAAGTCTTGGACAATCAATCACTCTTCCTGACCTGTATTGCCATGTGAGTGTTTGATGTCGGGCGTAGGCACGGTTCATCTCCTTTGGCTTGAGGGCTGAGCACAGAAGTTTTTAAGATGATTGTGTAACTCTTTCTTATCACTTTTGTTAAATTAAAATATGATTTGAAGAAGCCTCTCTCTTCTGCGGAACGAGCAGTGGGTTGTGGGATCCACTCCACATCCTCTCCCCTGAGTGAATATCTTCTGCTCTTTACCGTCACCCCTGGCTGATTCCTCTAAGCCTAGGGCCCCCTTGCAAGAACACCACTGTTGTCTCTAAAACGTCTTTATTACGGTAGAAGTTTATAAAACACAAGGATGGGGAGGATGCACAGACTGGCCATTTCCCCCCTGCTGGGCAGCAGTTCTCCCCTCTCGCAGTTACATGAGCGGTAGACAGCTAACAGGGTAGCTCGTGTGACACTTAGACCCCCTCCCTCCTCACAGCTCTCTCCACCCAAACAAAAGATAAAGCCCAAATACCGATGATTATTAGGGAGAGTAACTTAATCCCCTTGCAAAATAATCCCTCCAAGTGGCTCAAGCAGTGGCCTAGTTCACAGTCAGGACAGCACCTTCACGCTGGGTTCGTTACTCCTTGTTGGGATGGGCCCCTCTTCCCTCGCAGCCGGCTCGGCAGCACTGACTCTTAGTATTTGTTGATGCCAAAGACGCGCACGCCATGGAACTGGGGCAGCTTGGGGAGGAGGACGCTGAGGAGGGACGTCGTGTTGATTATAAAATGTGCAGGGTCGTATTTGGTATAAAAGCTGGTGAGGAGGTAACTGGAAGAGAGACAGAGGCAGGGTTAGTTCTGTGGCCATCCAGTCCCCGGCTGGGGCGACGGCACATGAAAGCTATTTCTGAGGCTGGATTGACAGCAGAGGTGGTCATGCAAACATCCCAGCCAATGAACCTCATGCAGAACTATTTCCCCGGCACAGGCGGAGTTCAGTCACCAGAGCCCATGCTGCTCGGGGCACAAGCCTTCAAGGACTAGCCTGATGCCCACTGGTTTGTTTCAGGCCCGAGAGCTTGTGCCCTCCAGTTGCAATACTCAGAGGGCAGCCACCTTGCCAAGGCATGCAGGGCTCTGGCCAGTTCCATTGAAAAGCGACGTACTCTATAGCCGAGGTGGCTTTCCCTGCGTAGGGGAAGGCCCAGCGTAGGCTAGTGCCCAGTACGGCTTCACGCAGACTACAGCAAACCCATCTTCTCCCTGAGCCACTCACGCCTGCTCAGCTAAAGCTGGAGCCTGGCATAATGTGCTTGTCGTCTCCCTGGGCTACGCAGGGGCACTGGAGAGGATGGGAACTGCCGTGAGCCCCACTGAGTGCCTGGGAGCTGCAGCTCTGGGCAGGTTTGAAGCCCTGCTACCAGAGGCCCCCTGCAGAGCAGGCAGGTCCTGGGAATGAACCACCACTGGCCGCTCTACAGCTGGCCTGCCGCAGCAGGACCGGCCACTCACAGAACCACTGGTGAGATGCTGAGGAACTTGCGGGAGGAGGTGCACTGCGTCCCATAGTCGATCTGCTCCCAGTGCGTGAGCAGGCGATCCTTGCCCTGGTCCGGCGTCTCAAACGGGGTCCCTTTCACAGTGTGGAGAAACCAGTACATCACCTGCCATTCCCAGGGGGAGAAGGGAGGAGGTGAGGAGAGGGCCTGGGTCCTTATGCTGTTGTATCATTAACACAATGGGGGGCAGGGCTCAGCCAGGACACAAAGCTAGAGTGCAGTGGAGCTGTGGAACTCATTGTTAGGGAGGCCAGAGTCAAAGACCACGTCTGGGTTTAGAAAAGGGCTGGCTGGGCAGGTAAGTTCTCCCTAGGAAAAGTGACTTGCCTAAGAGAGTGGCAGCTGGAAACAGAACTCAGGAGTTCTTGCTCCTAAACTAGGAAAAGGATAACGAAATGTCATGTGTCAGGCCAGAGCTGATCATCAGCGGGGGTCAGGAAAGTACTTCCTCTATCACCTTAAGCTTTCCCAAATACAGCACCCTCTATAGCTACATCTCTCTGAGTGCTGACCCAGCAGGGAGGGACTGGGCCTCATCCCAGCTCCGCCAGGGCCCGAAGAGCCGAGGCGAATCCCGCTCTTTCTAGCAGTGCAGGAAAACGAGCCGGGAGGCTGAGATTTGACTCACCAGGTTGTGTATAACATTAGTGAGGGTCCAGACCACGGGAATGCTGAAGAACGGGATGCTGAGGAGAATGATATGGAGAACTCCCACCGAGATCACGTAGGCCAGCCAGATGCCACGGCTGTTCAGCACCCGTGTGTTGGGATTCACCTCGCTGTGGGCCACCCCGACGTTCATCCTGAATGAGAGACGGGGTGTAGGAGAAGAGTCCAACGTTACTCATCTGAAACAACGAGGTTTTCTGATTCCGCCACGTGCCTGACACCATCCTTCCTTGGGATCACGGCTTTCGGCACATGCCCATTCCAGGTTTCTTTCTAATACTTTGTCCTTCTGCAACATCTTGCAGCCAAGAGTCCCCAGATGCTTTATAAACATTAATGCATGAATCATCACAGCCCCCAGGCGGGTTGGTAAGGTCTCTGTATCCCCATCTTACGGGCAGAACATCAAGTCACAGAGAGGGGAAACGACCTGCCCACAGCCACAAACGGAGGTAGCGGCAATGAGAAGTGGGACCCAGGCATAGCTGCCTCCTCTAGCAACTACACCCCACTCCTTGCCCGGAGCTGGGGAATAGAACCCAGGCATCCTGACTCCCAGCCCCCTCCCCCCATCCCCCACTCTCATCCACTGGATGGCACTTGTTAGTGATTCTGGAAATCCCGCAAGCAAAGCTGAAATTGCAGGGACCCTAGGAGTTGCTTTTGCTCTGTAATTCAGGTTTTAGTTTCTCCCCATCTTTATGGCCCCACCCCCCAATACCTACAGCTCATCCTGCATCCCATATGTCTCCCTCCACCTCTCAGCCCTTATATGGCCGCGTCACCCCTTCCAGTAGAATAATACCACCACCACCTAGCTCTTTAAATCTCACTTTTCATCAGTGGATCTCAAAGCTCTTTACAAAGAAGGGCAGTATCATGCTCTCCATTCTACCCATGGGGAAACTGAGGCACGGAGCGAGGAAATGACTCGCTCAAGGCCACCGAGCAGGCCAAGGGGAGAGCCGGGAACAGAACCCAGGTCTCCTGAGCCACAGCTCCAGCCGCTAGTACCTCTCTAGGGGTTGGGCACCGCCTCCCAGTTAGAAATGGGGCCCAGGCCTGGCCTCTTGCCGGAACCTACCGGTGCCCCGCCCACCACGGACCGCCCCGCCCCCATCGGTGCCCCGCCCACCACGGACCGCCCCGCCCCCATCGGTGCCCCTCCTCCTACATAGCCCCCCGCCGGCAGGCGGCTATAGCTGCTCCTCCCCACCTTCCTTCCCCCTTCAGAGCCCTCGGGCCCCTATAACCGACCCCCCCCCAGCCTCACCCACCTGGCGGCTGGTGCGGAACCTCCACACCGCTCCCCCGGCTCGTCTCCAGGAAGTGCCCCTGCCTGCGCCCCACCCCCGCTGCCGCCCGCTATTGGCTGCCCACCTCCGTCTCCTGCGCACCTATTGGCCAGCGTCGTCGTCGCTCACCTCTGTCCCCGCCCCTCCCTCTGTGGCTACCAATAGGAAGCCGCAGGGCCGGGTGCCGCTGGGCCAGTAGGAAGGCGCGATATTGAGGGGCGGGTTGAGCGCCCGCTCAGGAAGAGCGCGGGTCATTGGGCGGCGGGCGCTCGGGGTGGGCGGGGCCAGGCGGGAGCGACCTGAGGAGGCGACAAGATGGCGGCGGAGACCGTGGAGCTCCACAAGCTGAAGGTAACGGAGAGGGGCGCGCCGCGGGGCCCCGCCTCCCTCCCCCTCATAGCGGGTGGGGCCTGGCCCCCGGTCTGTCTCACCGCGGGGCAGCCGGGGAGCCTGACCCCCGCCTGCGGGAGAGGCCGAGACCCCCCCGGGCCGCCCGAGCCTCGCCGCCTCCGAGCGCTCCGCTCCCGCCAGCAGCACGTGTGGCCCTGCCCCGGCTCCCGCCCTGGGGGTATCCCGGGGGGCTGGGCCGCCACAGCTCCGGGGCCTTCCTCCGTCCCCTGGGCTGCCCGGCATCCCGCTGGGGCGGTGGGGAGAGCGGGTGAGGCCTGCGCGACCGGCGGTGCCCCCGCTACGGGGCCTGTGTTTTGAGCAATGAAATGGGGCTGCCCCCGAGCGCTTTCCTGCCCATGGGGACGCGCTGCGAGCCCCCCTCCCCCCCCCCCTCGGTGCTTGTGAAATAAGGTGCTCGGGAGAGAGTCACGCGGGGAGAAAATCAGGAGACACTCACAAAACCCCGGGCGAGTAGTAATCTTCCAAACCTGGGGGCAGGGCAGCCACTTCAAATACTGCTGAGAAACCCCTCCACCCCGGGCAAAGGGGGCAGCTGCGGTCACTGGCTGCCTCGTCCCCAAAATAGGGGATTTCCAGAGTATATTTGGGCTTCAAAAGTGGTCCATCTTTTAGTTTGTGGTGGTGAGTTCCTCCACGTGTTAGTGTGTGATGCTGTTGCTTTCACACCGTAGTGCGGGCAATGCTTAAATGTGCATTACTTTTACTGAAGCAAAAGAATAAGGATAGGACCTGATTACAGGGTAGCCAAATATCAGTCATTGCACACCAGGTACATATATTAACCTACCCAGAATAATCAACATTTTGGGTTTTCTCAGCATGTCCTCTAGTCTTTGTCTTAGTAAGAAATATCACCAAACCTGTATGATGCTAATAAACAAGCATCTCAGAATTCTACAGGGGAAGAAACTTCGATAGCAAGATGACGTTTGACTGTAATATAATCTTGTGAGGATTGTGATTGAAGCCTGTATTTAGGACTCTTAAAATTAGCCTGGGCAGAACACTAGAAAGAGTTCATTAGGGGATAATCTTGAATTGGGCCCAGATAATCTAATGGCTCTTTTGTCTCTAACTTCTGTGGTTTCAATAACATGACTATGGTGTCATACAGAAGGACCTTTCATCTTAATGTCTTTGAAACAGTTAAATAGAGAGGCACATATTTTTATTTATTAGATTTGGGGGGAAACCGATCATAGGGAGATGAACTGACTTGTCCAAGGCATCAGTAAATCATTGGCACAGTTGAGGGTAGTTTCAAGGAATCCTGACCCCTCCCCGTCCCTGCTCTAACCACTAGAACACACTCCTCTCAAATCCCAGCAGTCGTGACTCCTGGTCCCCCCCCAGCTCTAACCACTAGACTTATTGCCTTTTCTTTTGTCAGTGCCAATGCCCTTGGTTTATCTGGTCTGCTCATTATTTGCTTGTTTTGATCCTTTTGCTTTGGTGGTGTTCCTCCTGTTCTTTGCAAACTTGAATGAATTAAGTATGCTAATGGGAAGTCTCTTCTGGTACGCAGCTTGCTGAACTGAAACAAGAATGTCTCGCCCGTGGCCTGGAGGTGAAAGGAAACAAACAGGATCTCATAAACAGACTCCAGGCCTACCTTGATGAACACGGTGAGTAATATGTTGGGCTGGAGCAAGCTTTGCAGTTCGAGGGTCCCTCTAGCAAGGTCGACTCAGGGTCCAGCTGTGGCCTCTTTGTTTTTACAGGAATTTTGAACTCTCCCCAATTGGTTCCTTTTTATAGATTCTAGCTGTTGTGAACAGTCCCCATTACATGGGCTTGCTGTGAGACTCTTGGAATAAGAGCTGTCCTGTGGCTGTAGCCTCTGAGAATCTCCCTGATGAGACAGTCCTCAGGATTTTCTTGGTGATAGGCCCAATTAATCAGGTGTTCCTCATGTGGCGCTCCCATCCAGGTCTATGTATGGAGAGTGACTGTAATATTGAGTAATTCAAGGTGTATTCTTTTCTTTTTCGATCCCAATTCCCACCCCCTAAAAAACCCCAAATTTATGAAGTGTCTGTGTATACATTTTGTGTAACACAGGCCACAGAGCTTCTCCAAAACAATTCCTAGAGTATATGCTTACATATTGTGGTGATGGGCCTGATGTAAGAACCCGAATAGAATCTTTACAACATTCACTTACTTATTAGTGTGGAGAACATCAGCCTTCTAGGAGTTAATCTCTCTCTAATCTGTGGATTTTTAAAAAATTCTTTTAGCTGAAGAAGAAGCAAATGAAGAAGATGTTTTGGGAGAAGAAACAGAGGTAAATCCTATTACTGTGAGCAGATTATCATACTTTCAATCTATTTGTAGGTGTAGCTGTGTACCAGTTTGCCTGATGTCAATGTACAGATTAATTACTCTATATCATGTCAATCACTGTCGCAATCGTGGGGAACTCCACTGTGAATGAACTGTAGTGTATCCGCAAAAAGAACAGGAGTTCTTGTGGCACCTTAGAGACTAACAAATTTATTAGAGCATAAGCTTTCGTGGGCTACAACCCACTTCTTCGGATGCATATAGAGTGAAACATATGTGCCACAAGTACTCCTGCTCTTTTTGCGGATACAGACTAACACGGCTGCTACTCTGAAACCTGTAGTGTATTTGACATTGTTACTAATGGGGTTTCTTGGGGACTGCATAATCTTGGTATGTGGCTTACATTACAGAATTGGACTCTTTTAATAGTAACCCTAAGTATGAAGTAAACTGAGTTAGTTTTAGGCCTCACTCACTGAAG
Source organism: Emys orbicularis (assembly GCF_028017835.1). Lineage (NCBI taxonomy): Eukaryota > Metazoa > Chordata > Testudines > Emydidae > Emys > Emys orbicularis. The sequence goes on from NC_088701.1 coordinate 23,159,877, forward strand.
AGCAGATCTTATCAACTGGAAAATATTGTGCTTAAGAAAAGCACCTGGTTTTTGTGTTTTTACATAGTGCTGTAAAAGTGAGTGGACACGGGCATAGCCAGATTGCCTGAAGAAGTGAGCCTCAAAACGAAGGACTTGCACTCCGAGAGAGAACAAAGAGCTCAACCCTGGGGGGACCAGTTAGTGTTAGGAAAACTAGTCTCTTTAGGTATTTTTATCTACCCCCAAATGTGCTGGGTTTGGATCATACATGTTGTGTATGCTCTCTTTGCCAGCTACCTCGCTGTGAGAAGGTAGGATATTGTAAACTTGAGAATGTTCTCATCCCAAGCACGTTTCCTATGTCCTCAGAAAATGTGGGTTTTTTTATTAAGTATTAGCCTTGTCAAAACAAATATAACCCACAAATAGATATACATAAAATAAATCCTTTATCCTAACACTTACGAAACCTGCTAAGACTTCATAAAAAGACCCAGCATAAATAATAAGGTCCTTGAGTTTACCCACAAGCCCAGAGGAAAAGTAGAGCCAAAAAATTTTTTGCCAATGACATCTAGGTTAAATTCGGACCTGACATATCCAGGTGTATCTCTGCTGAAGTCCAAAGTTGCATCTTTGTATGTAATCTCTAGATTTGGCCCCATGTCTGTGTTTTTAAATACATTGCGATTTAGTTGTTTGTTGTTGCACTTTGTTTTCAGTGTCTATAGAATTTTTGTTACTCTTAATACTATAAATTCAGTTGGAAGAAAAGCTCTAATCCTGCAAACACGTACGAAACTTTACTCATGTGAGTGGTCTTCAGTGTTGCAGAATCTTGTCCCAAAATACTGCTGTATGGAGAAGCCAGGGTAAATCTTAGCCCCTTATATCGTTCACTCAAAAAAATTAATCGCGATTAAAAAAATTAATCATGGTTAATCGCAGTTTTAATCGCACTGTTAAACAATAGAATACCAATTGAAATTTAATAAATATTTTTGATGTTTTTCTACTTTTTTGAAATATATTGATTTCAATTGCAATAGAGAATACAAAGTGTACAGTACTCGCTTTATATTATTATTATTACAAATATTTGCACTGTAAAAATGATAAACAAAATAAATAGTATTTTTCAATTCACCTCATACAAATACCGTATTGCAATCTCTTTATTGTTAAAGCGCAACTTACAAATGTAGATTTTTTTTGTTGTTGTTGGTTATGTAACTGCACTCAAAACCAAAACAATGTAAAACTTTAGAGCCTGCAAATCCACTCGGTCCTACTTCTTGTTCAGCCAATCGCTAAGAGAAACAAGTTTGTTTACATTTACGGGAGATAATGCTGCCCACTTCTAATTTACAATGTCACCCGAAAGTGAGAACAGACGTTCGGATGGCACTTTTGTAGCTGGCATTGCAAGGTACGGTATTTACGTGCCATATATGCTAAACATGTCCATGCTGATGACGCTTGTTAAATAATGTGTTAATTAAATTTGTGACTGAACTCCTTGGGGGAGAATTGTAAGTCTCCTGCTCTGCTTTTTACCTGCATTCTGCCATATATTTCATGTTATAGTCGTCTCGGATGATGACCCAGCACATGTTGTTCATTTTAAGAACACTTGCACTGCAGATTTGACAAAATGCAAAGAAGGTACCAATGTGAGATTTCTAAAGATAACTACAGCACTTGACCCAAGGTTTAAGAATCTGAAGTGCCTTCCAAAATCTGATTGGGATGGGGTGTGGAGCATGCTTTCAGAAGTCTTAAAAGAGCAACACTGCGATGCGGAAACGACAGAACCTGAACCACCAAAAAAGAAAATCAACCTTCTGCTGGTGGCATCTGACTCTCATGATGAAAATGAACATGCGTTGGTCTGCACTGTTTTGGATCGTTATTGAGCAGAACCCGTCATCATCATGGACGCATGTCCTCTGGAATGGTGGTTGAAGCATGAAGAGGCATATGAATATTTAGTGCATGTGGCAACGCCGGCTACAACAGTGCCATGCAAATGCCTGTTCTCGCTTTCAGGTGACGTAAACAAGAAGTGGGCAGCATTATCTCCTGCAAATGTAAACAAACTTGTTTGTCTGAGCGATTGGCTGAACAAGAAGTAGGACTGAGTGGACTTGTAGGCTCTAAAGTTTTCCATTGTTTTGTTTTTGAATGCAGTTATTTTTTGTACATAATTCTACATTTGTAAGTTCAACTTTCATGATAGAGATTGCACTACAATACTTGTATTAAGTGAATTGAAAAATACCATTTTTTATTTTTACAGTGCAAATATTTATAATACAAAATAAATATAAAGTGAGTACTGCACACTTTGTATTCTGTGTTGTAACTGAAATCAATATATTTGAAAATGTGGAAAACATCCAAAAATATTTATATAAATAGTATTCTATTGTTTAACAGCGCAATTAATCACGATTAATTTTTTTAATTGCTTGACAGCCGTATAATTTGCAAAATAAATACCCAGAATATAAAATCCAGGCGTTTATATTAACACTGTATGATAAATACAGATGGCTATAGTGACTACATTATGGGGTAAGCGCTAAGTATTGCCTTTTATGTAAAGCTTTCAGCTGTTTCCCAATGTATTTATCCTCACAGCACCCTCCATACAGTAGGGTTGTCTGTAGTATTATCACTGTTTTTACAGATGAGGAAGGTGAGGTAGAGGTAAAGTGACTTGCCTCGATCACTAAGGAAGACGGTTTCAGAACCAAAGCTAGAGTCCGGCTTTGCAACGTCTACGGAAGGTCAGCAGTCTGGCCCTGGGCTCTGATGACTAGACTGCAGCCCCCTCTAATAAATACTAACAAGGCTTTTGCAACAGACCGTTATCCCACCGCGAGGTGCTTATTGGCCAGGCCGCACAGACTTCTGGGGAAGCAGTTTGTGCTGTCCTCTGAGTACTCTGAGGAGAGGACAGCAGTGAGATTGCAGAATGTCCATGTGGGATGGCAGCCCAGCGATTTCTGTCTCTTTCTTTCTGCATCAGGAGGAGTCTTAAAGTACATTAAACTGGGTAGATAGGTTCACTGTTGGGCCTCTTAACCTTTAGAGAGACTCTTTCCTCAGGTGTTACTAGGGGCAGCTGATGAGATGTTGCAGCTGACAGCCCTCTGGTTTAAAATCAGATAGGTTTGGGGACATGGGGCTCTCAGGTTAATTTTCTCCTTGGTTTGCCAGAGTCCGAGATGGTTGACCTTCAGTAGACGTTGCAAAGCCTGTCTCTTTTCCCAGGGACTGGGTGGAAAGGGAAAGTGAGATCTGATGTGCAGAGATTCAGGGGGAGAAGGGTGCACTGATTGGGGACATTTCTCCATTTGAATTCTATATGTAATGTGGAAAAAACTTGTTTCCAAGCACCTAGAGCTCTGGGTAGATGTTTTTAAACAATCAAAATCTGTAAGTGTTGACAGTGTTCCCCTCCAATGCCTCTTCCTTCCATTCAGTTGACTGGAGTATTAACCTCACCCACTTTCTCAACTAATTGAATTGCAGGAAGAAGAACAGAAACCGGTAGAGCCTCCTGCTAAAGAGGAAGAACCTCCTGAAAAATCAGCTGATGTGTACGTTTCTGGGGAATGCACGGTTGTAACTGAGGGGCGTATGTCTGGGTGTGGAGACAGTAGCCCTGTATGAGCACTCACTAGTTCCATAGCACCTGCTTCAAAGGAGTTGAAATCTACAAAGACAAGTATCATAGTTGTGTGTGTGTGTGGAGGGGGCCTAGTGGAATAAACATCAGGTGTGCAATACCTTGGACTGCCTGGAATCACAGGTTCACATCCCAGCAGGGTAGGCTCTGCCCCTCATTCGTCCCTGGCAGATAAACTGACTTCCAAGCAGTTTAGTCTGTAGATCTTTTGGAGGAAACTTTGAAAAGCAAGGCCCTGTCTGCCCTGTGTGGTCACCAAACGTCCCTGACACCTTCTGTGAGGGCAGAATTCTGGCCTGGTGTCCTTGGCCTCACCTTGCTGTTGGACTGGCTACTGCAGTCCACCTCAGAGGGGGCTGCATTTCAGGGGAGCTGTGTATAGTTTGTGAAGGATTTGGGGATGAAAGATACTATAGAAATGTGAAATATTCATCTGATTTCCAGTCAGTTGGCCTAGTTGTCCTCTTCCTTCTCTTGTGACAGTGTCTATGCTGTATATTTGCCATTCGCTCAGGTGACCCGCAGTGACGTGGAGTCGGATGGAAGAGGATGAGACTAGTAAATTAGTCTCCTCACTTTTGCATCATGCCAGCAAGTCACAGCACAGGATGTCTCTTTCCATGCTTTTTTCCTTTCATTGTGGTTCCTAAGCATTTGCTTCTATAGCTCTGAGTTGAGTTTCCTTATTAATCCACAGACAGTTGTTTGCTGGATGCCGGGGGCGTGATTTAGCAGTTACTGCAGATATAGAAGCACAGGGTTTAGTGCCAGAAGGGAAATAAGAAATTAGCCTGCGGTTTTTGGTTTTGTTTGGCTCTGAGAAGATGCATCATGTCTGTGCAAAGAGAGACCCTCTTTCAGATGAACTGAATGGTGGCGTATCAGAGGGGTAGCCGTGTTAGTCTGGATCTGTAAAAAGTAACAGAGTCCTGTGGCACCTTATAGACTAACAGACGTATTGGAGCATGAGCTTTCGTGGGTGAATACCCACTTCGTCAGACGCATGTGAATGGTGGAGGTTAAACCCCAGTGCATTACTGGTAGCAAATACCTGCAACACTGGTGATGCTTTTCTCTGCAAAGCCCTTTGCTGCTAACCCTCACCACTCCTTGGCAGGCAAGGAAGTATTTATCCCCCTTATTTCTGTCAGATGGCAAACTGGGGAGCAGAGAGGTAAAGTGACTTGGCCAGGACCACAACAGGAGTCGTTGTCCCTGCTTCGATTGGCATTCAGGACTTTTCCTCCCGGTCCTCTGTGTAGCCCTCACCTCTTGCGACAGGAGGGTGTTTCCAGCCAGTGCTTTGCTGTCCTCCATTGCCAGTTACTGTGTTCAAGTAGTCAACGTGAGCTTGGTAATGTTGCCCTCTTGACATTCAATCCTGTGCTGTGGGTCAGAACAAAGCCTCACTTAAGCCATCAGGATAGCACATAAGCGGTGCATAGGCCTGGTCCTGGCCCTCTGCGTAAGTGTGAATTTCACCTTAATTGCCTACATTCATGCTCACGCCTGGGCTGTTGGGAGTACCTGAAGGAAGCTGCAGCAGTGGGAATGAAGAGCTCTTTAGAGCATCGAAATGAGAGTATAGCACAGCACATTAGCTTGTGGGCGCATGTGAGTAATATAGTTCAGGTGAAACCATGTTCTGGGGCCCCTTCATCTCAGCTGTAGACACTGGCCCAGCTGTAAGATAAAGGTCTTGTAAGGAGAAAGGGACAATTCCTCGTGTCCCAACCCACATCCCCCATAACCATAAATCAGGTTCTAATGTCCTTGGCTGCCTGGGAGCTCTGGCTGAGTGTGTCATAGCTGCGTATTTGCCTGCATGATTGCCGCCTTACCAGTACTTAAATTGTTACTATGAAAGAGATGAGAGAGAACCAAACTCTCTGATGTACAACTGTCTGCTAAGGAGATAGAACTGCTTCAAGCTAATTTGAGTTCAGTACTTAATTTTGGACAGCAGGGGGCGTCCTTTATCTGCGTCCCAAACAAGTAGCTCCTGTGGAGGCTGGAGAGTAACAAGTCCTGGTTCCTGTTCAGAATTGCTTCCTGTGAAAGTGTAATTAAACCATTACTACCTTTCAGGGCATAAAATGGGAAAACTGTCCAGGAATCTGGAACAAAGGCAGCACATTTCTCTAAATGGGAGACCTTAATGAGGCTGGTTATGACCCACTGGTTTATGGGAGTTGTTTGGGGGAGGAGGATGCTGTTTCTTTTACCCTGGGAACTTCCGAACTTTGTCTTTTCCTCCTTTGTTTTCTCCCTCAAACCTCAGCCCTATTTTCAGAGCATAAACTTTGGAGCACGCCCACTCCATTATATTTGTTTGGTCACGTTGCTGGTCTTCACTGTAGCCAACTGTGCATTGTTAAAGAAGCGTGCATTTGAAATATCACCAGAGCTGAGGAAGCTGGTGCTGACCTGGTGAAAGTAACCGGTGGCCGTGCCGTGAACTAGAACAGAGCAATCCTTTGTAAACGAATAGCTGTAAAGGAATAAAGCTCTACAGGGCACACAGTCCAGGCTTTGGCCTTCTGATGGGAGCTGAACATCACTGTTGAGAGCCTCTGGGAAATAGCGATAGGTTATCCTTGGGTGTGTGGAAGACGTGTGATACTTTGCATTTCTGTATCACCTTTCAAGCAAGCTTCTCAGAGTGCTGTGTGCACGCTGGTTAATCCTCACCTCCCCGCTGTGACTTGGGGAGCATCAACACTTTCCTCAGCGCTGGAGAGACTTCTTCCCTCTCGAGGCTGCATTGGTAACAGAGCTGGGAGGAGAACCCAAGAGTTCTTGACCCCATGGATCTTCTCTGGCAACTAGGCCACGCTTCCTGTCAGAGCCCCTGATGGAATCTAGGAGTCCTGACTGCCAGAGCCCACCCCCACCCCACTAGTCACACTAGGTAGGACCCATGGGGCCTGACTGTCAAGCTGTGGCCTCACCAAGAGAGTACTTCCCTCTCTGTCTTACCCCAACCTTGGGTAAGGATTGTACTTCCATACCTCATGTTCTCTTTGGTACCTAGCGCCACGCTTACAGAGGCTTGTCTTGTAAGGGGCTGGAGAGGCGTTGGTGTCCTAGGGGTGTTGGCTGAGGGTGCTTTCGTTCTGTAGACCATGAACCCAGTGATGGTTGAGATGTGTTGGTTATACTTACAGAGGTGGAGGGAGGCAACCCAGTATATCTGCTACTGGGACATATTATTTTAAACTAATAGGAATTCTCTGGTTGGAAATTAGATTGGTGAGTGTAGGTTCCTGGCTCTGATCCATTCTCTTTCCTCCCCCCCCCCCATCTTCTAGGGATGCAGAAAAGAAAGTGGTGAAAATAACATCAGAAATACCACAGATGGAGGTAAGGTTCCTGTCGCCACCCCATCCCTTCCCTCCTTTTAGGGGTATCTGTTTAACCTGTGTGTGTGTGTTTCACATTTGGGGATCCCTCCCTTAAGTTTCTTATCCGTGTTTCCATTGTAAACCGTGCTAGGTTTTTTAGGGCTTTATATTGTGATTCTGAGTTGCTTTAGGCAGCAGATTGTCTTTAAGAGATGTCGAGCTCTTGGTGCATTTCATTTTGACACCAGATTTTAAGGTCTGCTCCTGTCAATCGTCTGTCAGCGTATGTCACTTTCCTTTCTTCCTGTCTCATTTCTACGACTTTATTCCTTCTTGCCAGCAATCATCACAAGCCACGCATCAGTGCCACCTGTCTCGCAGCAGCAAGCTAAATTCATCCCTAGCTTGTAACTGTATTGCAGTCAGTGATGAACTTAGTCCATGGCGTCCTCTGATGTGAGTTGGCTGAAGGGATTGCTAGAGAGGAACTCAGACAGGCCTACCTCCATTATCACATGGGCTATGTAAGCTGCATCTTTGTTCCTGATGTCTCTAAAGCCCTATCACTGAACTGCCATTCCCAGCTCTGTTAGGCTGATATCCTGGATTCCTCGAGACCTGTCAAACTGGAGAAGATAGAGCCCTGCTGAGAATACGCTGTAGGGAATAATCCTGTTTGGGATGAACTGATCAGTTAACAGATTCTCATCTTTACCTTTTATGATCCTCTCTCTTCTTTTATGCTTAATTGTCTTCTTTAAAATACACACACCAGAAGCAACTGATGCAGTCCCCTGTGGAAACTGCAAAATTGTTCAGTCTCCAAAACCCATTCTGCTTCCTCTAATGCTTTTTTCTGTCTTGATTTTTTTTCTCTTGTTCTCCATAACTCAAGAGTTGGTATGAAAACACGATTGGTCTCTCCTTGCTGTTCAGCCACCACCTTGAAGTTATAATCTTCTGTTTGACATGAACAGCTCCACAGCAACCAGGGGTGATGTCTGAAAGGGAGGATTATGACTTCAGCTGGGGGAGCAATGAAGAGAAATACGTAAAAATTGATCTGAGGTGGAGCCAGAACAAATCACGAAGGAGTGTCGTCTTCCACTCTTTGTGGGATGCCTTTGTCATTAGCTGCTTAAACAGCTCATTAAATGCCTTCGCTGACATCATACCTACAGCCTTGTTTTCAGTTCCAAACTCCGCCAAGACCCATTCACAAAGAAAACACATTTTTGTTATGTAAATTAGTTTCATGTACCTTTTTAATCAAGGTATGTAGACACCTACTGGAGTAGATGTGTGTACAATGGCATCCCACTGACGTTTCCAGGACTCCTGGGTTCTAGTCCCAGCTCAGCCACTGACTTGCCATGTGACCTCTAGGGCAAGTCATTTCACCTTCCTGGGCCTCATTGGTTCAAGCGGAATGAAATGCAAGTGTAAAGTAAGAGCATAAGTAAATCACATTTTTTAAAATTCTGTTTTAATACCATAAGGAGCTTAGTGTTACAAAGGTTTAGTAAGTAGTTAAGAACATAAGAATTGCCTGGATCAGACCACTGTTCCATCTAGTCCAATATCCTACCCCCAGCAGTGTCCAATACTAGCCCTTTCAGTGGTAGGTGCAAAAATCTGCAGATAAACTGCCCCCTCCTAGCCCATAATACTCAGGCTGGCGTGTACCCAGAAGCAGGAGGGTGTATAGACCTTCCAAAGCTCTTGTCTGTGGTTATAGTGTTCGCTATAACAACTCTGGATAGTCTTGTTGTTCATATAAATGGCCAATCCTTTTCTGAATCTCGCTAAGCTTTTGGCCTGAATTCTACCTTGGGGCCATGAGTTCAGCAGGCTAATGCACGAACAAATATTTCGTTATCAATTTTAAACATGTTCCCTTTGTTTCGTTAAACACACTCTTGTTCTTGTGCTATGGGAGAGGGTGAGTTGCAGAGCTTGGTCTAACTTCTCTAGACCATGATTTTGTATACCTCTGACTGCATCCCTCCCATATTGCTCTCTTCGTGAAGGTAAACAGTCCGTCTTTTCAGTCTCTTTTCACATAGAAGTTTGTTCCATGCTTGACAATAGTCAAGGGAATGGTTACTGCAGCTACTTTTAGTCCGAGTAACTAAGAAATTCCCAGTTGCTCTTAGCTGTAAAGCACCAAATCAACTTTTATGGTCTTGTATAAATAATAATAATAATAATAAGGCACTGAAGGCTGATCAAATTTCTTTCCTCCTTTTAAGTATAAAAATACTTAAAGGGTTATAAATAAGTATGTGTGTGTATGACCACACACGCACCCCTGTGCTTTCAACACTTCCATCCTTCGCTCCTTTCCAAGGCAGACTGCATCTTGGTCTGTGGGGAAAGGATGGCAGACTGGGTCCTTCCTGTGGTGAATTTCAGCATTAATCGTATTTTCACTGCTAAGTGATAAACTCCACTTGAAAGGCTGAGCCAGCTGTGTGAATTGTGCTGGTCACCCGCAGAAAGACTTGTTCTAAGATTTAAGGAACAAATCTCTTTTTTTGAAAGAACCCTTCTTTTCAAGCGTATTTCTCCTTTTTGTTTCACTTTAAAAAAAAAAAAATTCTTGTTTGCCTTTTTTTGCAAATCAGCTGAGGCTGGATAATGTCCTGGTTTCTTCCTGCCGCCGGAGGGCAAGTCACAGTTGCTCCCTTTGCAGTCGGTGCGAGGGCTGATGCTGCTTTGCCTTTTGGCACAAGATTCTCCCCGGATGAGATGCGCAAGGTTCTGTCTCCCCGGCTTGGCATGCCAGTCTTCTGCACAGCAGCAGATTTGTATTGTACTAATTTGAAAAAGAAAAAAGTCCATCCTTTTGCCTCTGGGTCAGTGTGCTAATCTGTCTCTCCTTTGGCAATTCCCTTTCCATACAGGTGTTTAATAAGTACCCTCTGCTCAGATTTAAAGTTGGGGAGCTGCAGGTGCCCAGGACTTCACGGGAGAAAAGCTTTCTCTAGGATTAGATAGATTTTTATTATGCTGTTCATCACTGCCATAGAAATAAAGGAGAGCTACATTGCTAGGCCTGTATCCCGAAGTTTAAGGGATGGCCATGATACAGACCATGTAAATAGCAACTCTCTCCCACTGGCTGTGGGATGAGGGCAGAGCTGATCAGCTGCAGGTCTCTGCTCTAATGATCTGTTAAGGCAGATCTCAGATGATTTTGTGACAATTTTACACACCTTTTGTATGGTTTTCCCTTCTGTAGTGCCTTCTCTCCAAGGATCTCCAGTCCTCACAATGAGGATGGGAAATAGCTCTGTTTTAAGCGGGGAGGGGAAACTGAGGCATAAAGAGGTGGTGAAACTTGCTCAGTCATGGTGAGTTTCTGGCAGAACTGGGGATGGAGCCCAGGAACTCTGATCTCTGTCTTTAAATGCTAGGCCCCAAATTAAGAGTGGGCTCTTGGCCTCCTAGCGCTTTGGTAATGCTTTCTTGGGAATTGAATGCAGGCATCCCTGGTTTGAGATGTGCCCCTGAACTGGCTGCCAGTGTGGCTAGATTAAGTCTTGTCCTTTTTCTTCTCCCTGTTTCAGAGAATGCAGAAACGGGCTGAGAGATTCAATGTCCCCGTGAGCTTGGAGAGTAAGAAGGCGGCGCGAGCAGCTCGGTAAGTCTCTGCTTGGAGCACTGTCACCCTTTTTTGATTGGTGGAAAACTCCTAGACTCTTGTCTCATTGACAGGCTATACTGATATGGATCCTCGCCACAGCTCTGTGTGTGGGGATCTGGGGCAGCGTTGGGGATTGAAAGTGTCTGGATTTTTGAGGTGCATGTAAGGAGGAGGTGAAGGCTGCTTCTTAACTGTATTGCCTTTCGGAAAGCTGCTTACCTGAGTTTCTGGAAGGCTTTGCCCACTTTGTAGTCCTTGTTGCTTGCCTAAGCATCTCTTGTCCTAGCACATCAAAGCACTTGTCAAGTATTAACAATTGAAACCTCACAGCCCCAACACTGCTCCCCGCCCCCCGGAGAGGGACGTGGTTTTTATCACCATTTACAGCTGGGGAAACTGAGTCTTGGGAAGGGGCTTGGCTAGGGTCATTATTGGCAGAGCTCAGAATGCAAGGTGGGAGTCCTAGAGCAGAAGCCTGGGCATTCACTGCTAGGTAACATTGCCTGCCTGCCCTCCTGAGTGTCACAGGTGGCTAAGGCAGGGGAAGATGGTGCTCAAAAGATGAGGCGAGTGTTTGGTATTCAGCACCTGGACTACACTTTTAAACCTGATTTGCTAGCTCCGGCACAGCATGCTTCATGTATGTAATCTGTGTCACTTACCTTGATCCTAAAATACCAGGAAACCGATGCTGCCTACTCCCCGTGATGTAGAATAACAAAGGGAAAGGTGGTTATTGAGGGGCTTTGCAGCTGCTTGTATGGAACAATGGTGCTGATGCTAGCTCAGGAGAGATTTCCATTTTTCAAAATAAATACAGCAGTGATCACTACAGTAGTAGCATTAACTGGAAGCCAGTGTTGCCGGTTAATCCCACCCAAAGACCAATTTGTCTCAAGTGCTCTCATGAAGAATTTTTGAAGGAAACGCTCCTGCTACCTCTTATGCTTGGCGAGTCAGACACTTTCCTACCTTATATTGCAGCTCTGAGTCTCTGACAAAACTCTATTTACTTTCTACAGGTTTGGTATGTCCACAGCTTCAACTAAAGGTAAGCAAGTCAAGTAGAGCTAATCTGCAGAATTAACCCTTCTGCAAATATTTAACACTTCCTATACAGAAAAAGCCAAATGGGACTTCGTGTGCTTCCAACTGCTTGTGTCCCTTTCCCTAGAGATCACCAGAATCAGTGGGCTGGAAGAACACAGGACAGGAAATGGAAATGCATTGTCTTTGTCCTTTTTCAGAGTGGCTCCGAGCTACCCTAGTCCAGTAGACACGAACAGCTAGATTTTTGTACAGCGCCCAGCTGCCATGAGCAATCAGTGGGACCTGGGCTACCTTTAAAAATACCACTCCTAATTGTCAAAGCTCTCAGCTACCTCACAAGAAGCCCATCTGTATTTTTACAGATGGGGAAACAGAATCAGGGATGAAGTGACTTATCTCTCAGGTTGCGCAGCGAGACAGTGTCAGAGCCAGGATTAAAATGGACTTCAATTCCTGGCTCTCACTTGTGTTTAGCTCGCTAGAACATGAGGGATACCCAGCTAGTTCTGTTCAATCATGATCCAGTGGAAATTGCTTAAACTACATCTTTGCCAAGGGGGTCAGAGAACTCTGTTTTAAAACTGTTCTTGCCATTTCTGATCACTAACTGTGTCCTCCCCTTCCCCAATCTCAGGTCTGTCTGCAGACAGCAAGCCTACGGTAAGGAATGCTTATTGCTTATAATTATAGCTGATCATGCCCTTTAATCACAATACCAAAAGTGTTTAGCTTGTTCAGACAAGTTTTCATCCCCAGGAGTAAATAGTAAACCCCCAAAACAAACCAGGTAGGATATGCATGAGGTTGCTTAAGGTTATACGGGCATTAAGTTTGCTAGGACCCCCTCCTCTGTGCAATATTTGGCTGCCTCTCTCAGCTGACCGCACTCCTGGATAAGCTGGTTTTAGAACTAAATGCCTGAAGGAATAAAGGCAAATATTTTATTAATATTGCATGCGAGCTTCCCACTTGTGTGCCTGGTGTTCTGTCTTTGCCCTTTTTGCTTGAATTGATTTATGCATTGCTCCAGGAACCTAGATTCTGTACAGCCTGCTATTTTTCTACAGTAAATGACCCTTCCTTTCTAATGTCCAAATGGTGCACTATTCTACCTCCGATTTCAACTGGCAATGTAAGGTATTAAAATACATGGAGAGCTGAGAGTTCTGAGCAGACTGGGCAGCCCGCTTAGTACCTTTCTGCTTGATCATGGTGAATTATTGGTGCAAAATGCAACAGAAAGCTAATTTAAGCAAGTTTTGGGTCTAATCACGGTTTCTCTTGTGCAGAGTGTTTTTGGAAGATGTTTTGCAAATACTGCTTAGAAGTAGGCTAGTGTCAGGGACCCCATTTTCTTCCATGGCACCACATACTGTAGAAGACTTGTCGCTGAAAGCCAAAACTGGGCTTCATTAGACTGTGGGATACTTCCCCCAAGGGAAACCCTATTGCTTGTGACCTGGGCAAAGCCAGGGGCTTGACTAGATGTGTCCTAGTAGTTCCTGAAGAGTAAGAATGAAACAGTGGTTACTGAAAACGACAGGAGTTGGAGAGAGATGGCTGGTTTGGTTGTTTGTCTGAGAGGCAGTAAGTTTCCTTCCATTGTGTTAATTGTATCTGGCTGCTGAAGGAAGAGTACTAAGTTCATTTGATTTACAGTTTAAAAAAAAAAAAGAGGAATCTGTTGAACGAGCTGGTCCTTCAGTGGGAGAATTCACCATCTGTAGCATTGTCCTTTGGGCTAATACTTGAGCTTTAAGAGATGCCCATTAATGAAACTTGGGAGCAGAATACAGCTCTCTGAAAGTTCTTGGCTGCTTCATTTGGGGCACTGTTTTCTTCCCCTCTGTAGCTGACAGGTGTCGCTGCTGAGTCTGCCGACCTAGCACAGAGAGGGAGTGCTCACAGGAGTGTCATTCGCTCGACCAGGTTTTCCACAGACCCATCAGAATGGGCCGCTCTCTATCCAGGGACCCTTCTCACGAGCTGCCCTCTCCCAACCACAGTTGGTCTTTTAGTTTTCCTAATCTTACAGTTCAAGTGACAATGACTTAAACGTTAAACTGTTTCCTGTGTCTTTGTAGGTAAACATGGATAAATTAAAGGAAAGGGCTCAAAGATTTGGTTTGAATGTCTCTTCAGTCTCCAAGAAGGTAAGGTGCATTGGCCTCTAGGACACTGTCTGCACCTACAGATTAGCACAGTGCTCAGAATAGTGAAAGTTCTAAGTTGTCTTGCTTCCTGAGATTTTCACCTTCTGTCACTGATACAGCGCTCCATGCACCACGCCACAAGAGGACTCTTGTCAGCGTCGTTTTCCTTACCCCCGTCCTTTCCTCTCTTTGTTTGGCTGTAATTTTGTTGGTTTTGAGGAAGCCTGACTGCTGGTGGATAGAGGGCTTCCTTCCAGGGGCTGTCAAGATAAACTCTTCATAAAATATTACAAGTGGGAAGGAGAGACAGTTGAGGAGGCTTTATAACTGGATTGTTTTCAGGCATTTGGCTTGTGTTGTATAGGTGGATAGACCTGATCGGCCCTCACAACTGATCTTTTTCCCCAAGGTAATGACTTCCTCTGGGATGAGAGGCTCCAGAGCTCAGTTTGAAAAGTGTCTCAAAACTGTAATTCATCAAATGATTGAAAATGCCGGACAGAGCTCTAGGTCCCCTTAGCCATCAGGTTCAAAGACTCGTGTATGTGTGCAGGATTTGACTGCGCGCGTCTGCTTGGAAATACAGCGAACGAAGCACAATTCCACCTTGCCTGGAGAGACTGGATCTTTTTGGTGACAGGATGTTGAGTGAGCTGGGAAGGGCAATATAAATGTCAGGAGGGAGAGGAAGAGCGTGGGAGCACAGGCATCGTCGCCAGTACAATAATCCCCCGCGTAAAAATGTTCTGCAGTAGGAGAGATTAAAATGGACAGGGGAAAAGAGATCCATCTAGTCCTGTTTGAGGGAGACAGATAGAAAAGAGAGGGATCAGTAATACCCTCTTACAGCAGCTTGGATCACAAAACATCACACAGGAATAACCTTCTCCTCCTCTGGGATGAAGTGCAGCCATGATTTACCAGTGCACAACAACACTGCACAATGCTTTAGGACAGGAAGTGAAGAAAAATCTTGTCCATTTGCAACGGCTGTGCTAGTGGGGTTTGGAAACCCTTCTTCTCTCTTTGAAAGAGCGTAAGGGGATGGGTTTGTCCTCTTCCCTCCACCACTGAGATATAACCCCCACTTCTCCCATGGGGTTTGTACCGTGGACATTTTAATGCATCCATTTCTTCAGCAAGTCAGAGTGAAATGCCAGGCTCTGCAAATGTGGAGCCAGGAAGTTCAGTGATGTAGAAAATAACTGGTGTTGGAGACCACTGTTCCTCCCCCACACATCCCTTTGGGGGTGGAGGAATCAGGCAAGTGCATTAAAGCTGGAATATGTGGAAGGGCAGGTCAGGGTGAGAGGCTGCTCAAACATCATTAACCCTGTCACAAGGAACTGTCGTTTTTCAGGAAGGATATATCCGTGTCAGCGTTCATGGCTACAGCTTGCTTTGGGTGGAATAGTAGATCTGGGGCTTTGTAATAAGTCAGCATTTCTGAGAGGGCCTTCAATGATTTACTCTTTTTGCTCCAGAATCTTGGAGATCCAAAGCAGCCAAGTGCTGCCCCTGAGCTGAAGGGAGTGCTTTACAAACACAAATGCCAGGCTAAGTTCATTAATGAACTGATCCCTTTCTACAGATGGCGGCGTACCAGGGTGGGGAAACGACATGCCCAAGGTCACAAATCCATGGCAGAGTTAGGTCTAGCATCCAGTTTGCCTGACTTCCAAATGCCGTCCTTGTGCCTTTTACAAAGCAAGGTGTCCAGCAGTAACGGCAGCCTTTGCAGTGCTATGTCGTTTGTTTGTTTGTTTCTGTTCTATCAGGAAGCTGAGTTCATCGGCTTAGCAGTGGCTTCTCCCACTGAGCGGAACGCTCACATTCCTGTGAGGAATATTATTGGTTACTTTAATTAGCCTGTAGTATTGTGCTGCCCACCTGGGTGTTCTTTATAGCTTTTCATTACAGAGGAGCCTGGCAGTTGCTAATGTTTACATGTGCCGTGGCAGGTTTTTATACCCTGCTTAGCAGCAAAAACTTTACAATAAACCATTGTCTCCACGGAGCCACACTTCATTTCTATTCAGATTGGTTTGGAAGAAGGGAGGGCCGGGGGGGGAGAGAATCATTGCTTAAGGGGGATTTCAGACCTGCTGAGAGCTGCATTAGTGGCTGAGAACTCATCTGTAGCTTTGAACCCCCTGACTAGCCCTCCAGGGTGAAATCTTTCAAGTTTAAAATCCTCTTCCGCTCCACCTAAAGGGGAGGAAAGGCCCCAGTAGTTCAGAAGGGTCCTAGCAGGGAAAGGTTGATTTTGGCAGAACAGAGGGCAGGTGCTTGCTTGTGTCTTGGCGGTACAGGCCCACCAAATTAATGTTTAAAATAAAACCAAGCAAGCGTTTATCTCCCCCTAGTACTAACCCCCCCCATCCTCTCTTGTGAAGTCTCCTGTTAAAACACACTCGCTCTGACCTGAAGCTACCATCCCTTGACTCCTCCTTACCCCATACACACATTTGTAAATTTCCCTCTCCCTCTAACGCTGAGAGCTCTTGGCTCCCCGGGGGCCGGAGTTATAGCTGCATGTTTTATAGGTAGGCTTCGTGGTAGTTTGTGATGCAGAAGCATTTCTCCAAGGCGTTGGTTTGCTTTTTTTCTATAAAATAGCCTCGTAAGTCTCCTGCTGAGAGTGTTGCCACCAAATGGAAAGTCAAAGCTCTAGGGATAACATAAAAGCCCAAAGCCCCCCCCCATGCCCTGCATTGCATTATCAAATACCTTTCCCTATCTGCGCAGATGACCAAAGTAATTGGCTTTTATGTTTCTCCTTTAATGTGGAGGTCTCAAACTGCCTTACAGACAGTTGGCTGATTAACCCTCAGCCCCATGGATGTTGAGATCAGAGAGATGAAGTGACTGCTTCGAGGTCATACACTAAATTGGGGCAGTATTGCGAATCGAATCCAGGAGTCCTGAATCCCAGTTCCCTACTCTAAGCACTAGAAACACTCCCTCCCAGAGCTGTGAATGGAAAAAAGGAGTCTTGACTCCAAGTCTCTTTAACCACAATGAGGGGTGTGTGTGTGTGTACACACATTACTCAGTGATACCACATGTGGGAATGGTTGTCCATGGTACAGAGAGTACTGTGGTGTCCAAAACACCAGGTTGTGATGACATCAAGTGAGTTAGGCTGGAAGAGGCCAGTTGCAATGAAGAGCGATTCTATGTATTCTACATGTCTTCGAGATGATATGGTCAGCTGGGGTTAGAGTGGGGAAAACTGGGAGGCAGGACTTCTGGGGTCCATTCTTGGCACTGACACTCAGGTAAATTGCTTCACCTTTCTGTGTCTGTTTCCCTATCTGTAAAATGGAGTGAGGACCTGGCCATCTCCTATGGCTATTGTGACGCTTGGGTAATGCCTGTGCAGTGCTTTGAGAGCTCCATAGACATGCCAGCTTGGTTATTAGTCAGCAGTGATGGCAGGTTGCACGTTTTGGTGGAGAAAGTCCTCTTTCTGGCTAGGAAGAGTTAAATAAAAATTAACGTGGCTACCAGTCACTGCTCTGGCTTAATTCTCTTTAATAAGGATTTGTTTTACAGGTGGCAGATGAGAATTATTGCACTCATCGTTTGAGATTAGGTGGACAGAGCTGGCAGGCTGATTATTTCATGTGATATTGAGGGAGAGCCGGGGTCAGGAGCCCAGCAGAAAGTTTGTGTGTGTACAAAATATCTAAATGAGAGAGAGAAAACAATTGGCTTAATTGTTTGGCTCCCAGCGAGCTTATAATAACGTGCTGAGGAGGAATCCTTTTCCTGCCTGCAGTCTTTCCAAGCACCCCCGCCAACGCCGGATGTGAAAATATTAACCACCAAAGAAGCGGAAAAATGCTTATGTTGGCAGATCAGGAAGGAGAAAACTCCCTGAAAAAGAAGCCCCTTCTAGCTACCCACTAGGGATTTATATTTAATATATAATAAGACCAGCTTGGTGCTCTGTGATGTTGCTGGTAATTGCAAATGGCTTATGCTGAGCTAGGATGGTGAAAGGTCATGAACTTCACGTCAGTATTCAATCTGAGACTTCCTAAACCCTCCATCAGTTTAGGTATCATGTGAAGCTTCCTCCAGACCTCTCATATGGAGACAGCTATAAATCCACAAAGCTCAGTCTTCTGGAGCTCTGTAGTTGGTACAAGAGAGATTAGGACTGGTTCTTGGCTTGTTTTAACAGCAGGCTCCATTCTCGGTTATATGTCTTGTTTTTTAAACTTTCTGTGGACTCTCCAGTTGCCTCCTAGATCTAAAACATGAGCAGAGGCAAGCAAGGTCTTCCTGGCCATCCCTTCACACAATCACAACCCTGTTGGCCCAGGAGCCTTCTCCTCTGCAGCATCTGGAGTAGTCTTAAGGGACTCTCAGATGACACCTGAAAACATCCCTTCTATCTTCTTCACACCTCTTAATTACTTCTTAACACACCTCCCTTCACTATTGTTTTTGCCCTCTGTAGTGCCTTGTGGTACAGTTTGTATAAAAGGTGCTACGGGAGAGTATATTCACTCTGTGCGTGCACACATACGTACGTACATACATAAGCACATCCCTGCACCATTGTGGTGCTTGGATCCATATAATAACTTGTGTATATCCTGCACCTTTGAGCACCTCCCCAGTGTTCTGCCTACTTTCTCTTCCCCACCTGGACTGCTTTGAATATTCCAAACGTCTGAGCAGCTTCTTACAGCTGGGAGTTCTTAAAAATCAGCCTGCCACAGAGAGGTTTTTCTCCTCAGAGGTTCAGCATGGTCACTGTTCAATCCTAGACCACTACAAGGTATCTGGTACTTTGTGACAAGGTGGGGCTACAAACTGGAGCTCTGCCTTTAGAAAGGAAAGATTTTCAGGGGGATGCACAGTATTTTTTTCCTAGATCTGAAACTCCTGTGATACTGGCTGTTTCAATCTTATTATTTTTACGTATTTAAAAAGAGTTGCTCTGGGTAATTTGTAGAGGATTTTCTGTTTCCCTCCGTGTTATGTATAGTTGGACTAACAGTAACTAAGGCATCGAGATTTACAGGTGCGGGGAATTACAAAAAGTTCCGTTTAAAAAACAAAACAAAATTCTAAAACATTTGAAAAATCTTTTGCTGTAACACACAGTAGGTAGGTAAAGTGTTTTGGTGTGGTGTGGCATAGAAATCTTGTGAGCCCTCATTTGGGTTCACCTGCACAACTTGTCTTCATTGTTTGAGAGTGATTTGGAAGAGTCCCAAATTCATGCTGCTAAAACCCTTTATATTACATCATTACAGATATTAAAAAAGGAACCTCTGCTATCTACAGTGTCTAGGCATCAGGGAATATCTCTGTACATAGCCTGAGAGCCCAGTAATGGCCCTCAACATCTTCTGATGCCACTAGAGCCCGGCCAGTGCAGCAGTGCGTCTATGTAGTTAGCTCTTGCATGTTGTAGACATTGAGTAAACGTCGTCCCTTGGACCCAGTTGTGCCTTCGACTTAAGATGGGTCACTCTATAAGGCAAAATATGAATGTGGGGATACCACTTCCTAAATTAGGGCTTATGGCTACACTTAATAGTTGCAGATTGTCTCTGAATTTTTTTGAGCATATATATACTATGCACTAATATTTGGAAGCCTTAATTTCCATGTTTGTTTCAGAAAAAGCTTGGATAGAATACCTACATGACTCAGTGTTCAACTGTGTGTGTGTCTGAGAGAGTCACACACATGTACGCATCACAGTATCTAGCAGTCTGGTATGTTTGTCCTCCTTGCTGCTCCTCCTTCCCCTGTCCCCTTAAAAACCGACCTCCCCATTTTCTAACTTGAGTAGCTGTGAGTGCAGGCCTGTTGGGTTAGGGTAATGGGAAGTGACAAGGTGAAGAATAGTGCTGCCAGTCCTGGAGATTTTAACACAAGGGTGCAGTAAGCTAGACTGCCTCCTCCCCCGCCCACTGGGTTGCTGGGAGAAGGAGTTTCTCTACCTAATGGCCTGTTCATGGCTGCGTTGATGGCACAGGCTGCACGGCTAAAGGAGGGCAGTGAGTGTGAAAAATGGATTTGTTTTCCCTCCTGTAATAAGAATGCTTTCTAGTCTTTTACTTAACACTCCTGTCTCTCCCCTCTTGCATGCCCCCTCGGCTCCTTGGTCTCAATACGTAGATGATTGTATTTCCTAATCGTAGCCCCTGTCTGTGTTATCATTAGCTTTCTGTGACAAAGACCTGATTTGAAACTGGACTCAGGAATGGTGGGGAGGGGGAAATTTCTATTTTCACATATTGGTTTGCTGCTAAGTTCAGTGCCAGACCACCTCTTGACAAAGGCCAGTGAGAAAGCTGTCTCATGCAGACTAATAGTGTGCTGAAAAAGAAATGCACACTCTGATCTGGGCTGCTTAAGAATAGGGCAGGGCAGCACTGCTCAGGATGTAGGCATGAGAAGGAATAACTCAGTAGAGCTAGCATACACATGGATAATGTACTGGTTTGCCTGAGAAAGAAACCCAAATCCTAGTGGGGCTTAGTGAAACCAGTAAGTGCCTAGGTGCAAGGTGAATGTAAAGAGTAAAAAGATACTTATAGCTGATTTTTCTCATAAAAATAGCAGTCTCACAAAAGGGCTTTGGGGAGGGAGTGAAGCAGTATATTAAACTGGCAATGAGCACAGGGGAGAACTACAACTTGCTGGGGGAAACAGAGGTAGATCAGTGGTACCCCTGGTAAATTTCACACCGGTCCTGAGCCCATGTATCCTGGCTGGAACATAGTGGAACCATAGAGGGAGATTTATGGTAAGTGATGAGTCCTCACGTGTCTCCCATTGAAAGCAAATAGGGAAGTTTGTGAAATCCAGCAGCTTATCCCCTGGAGGATTTTCAAGAGCTCCAAACTGGAGGGAATAGAATCCAGGGATAGGGATTGTAAGAAGGGACCTCATTGAAAGCTCCAGTTGGCGGGGGGGAGTGAAGGCTGTGTGTGCTCCATTGATTATATGAGCTACTGTCCAATCAGCTTTACCCAGAGTAGTTGATACATGAACTAAACTACCAAGAGCTCCCACCAGAGACCTTAAAAAAAACATGTCAGCAGGTGTTTGGAGGAGATGTGCTTTGGGTGACAGCTGCCTTAACAAGAGGCCCAGACTGGCTTCCTGGTTCATTCACCCTAAGGTGCTGAGCCCCTGCAACCTCCCGTCTTATCAGGCTCTAAAGTGTCACTTCCCATAACATGGGTTATGTAAGGATGGTCTTATCAAAGCAGATTTCTCAGTTCCATATTGTTTGAACTACCCAACAGGTGTTTAAAAAATGGCTACCCAGCCCAAACTGAGCCTGACCACTGTTTTCCAGCATGGTTATTCCTAATGCCCTGGTTTGGAGGTGTTTGTTTTCAAGTCCACAGTCTTAGCCTCTAGTTTATAGCAAGGTTTATAGTATAACTTATTACTGTTAGATGTGGAGACAAAAGCATCTTAAAGCTGTGCTAGACTAATGTGGGTTTGATGCTGTTATGAGCCTGCAAGCATGCAGTTTAATTCCTCTGTCGAGAGCAGAATAAAAGGGGCCTTTATGAAATAATAGGAAATGTGAACCGACTGAAGGTGGGCAGGTCTGTCTATCGGGTAGAATTCCTTTACTGGATTGTAAACTTTTTGTGACAGAGACTGTCCTGACATTGTTGCTCTGTAATGCACCTAGCAGGTTTTTTGGAGTGCTAAGTAAACACCATTGCAAGAATTCTTGACTAGTAATGGTTGTGTTCAAGTTATCCCACTCCCGGTACCTAGCTATCTCCCTGTGCTGACTTAGATTATCTGTATGGTCTACTTAGTCAACACTGCATACAGCAGTCTACATCTGAACTTAAGGTAGAGGAAGTGTGGATAAAGAGCCATTGCTGTCTCTGTTTTGTGAGAACAGTGTTCTTCCACTGAAGGAAAAATAATCCTTTCCCTGCTGTCTGTAGCATTCCTGTTGCGGGGTTTTTGAAGGACACCAAAGTGCCCAGTTCCCATTGACTTTCACTCTTGGACACCTTTGAAAATCCTGTGCACAATTGCTGCTTGAGGTGTGGATGAAGATCTGTTGTAATTTAGATAGGCTTATTCTTTGAAGGAGTTATAGGGAGGTTTGAAAATTGCTGATTCCCCACCCCCACCCTACTCCATCTAAAACCAGATTTTAAAACATGCCCATGGTTAATCAAAATGTAACAGGAGAAGTTTGACAAAGGACTGAATATCCCCTGAAGATTAAGTGCGTGAGGTTGAGCTCCGGCATGGAATTCATTATTTCCCCGATGGTTAAAAGTGAGACCCCAATATAAAATATTAGGATGAAGTTACTTTTCTGTTTCATCCTGGACTTATATAATTCATTTACATTTTGAATAAATAACAATTTATCCTAAGATGCATTTTGATTTTTAATTTCCTTTGAATGCAAAAATGTAAGTAGAGTTTTTTTTAAAAATTGGAAATCTGTGTATTTGTTAAAAATCTTTGTAAACCTACTTAGAAAAGTAGCATTTCCTTAAGGGATGCTGAATGCTTTGCAGAAGGTGCAATGACACCAACCTGCCTTTCTGTCTCTGTGTGTGAAAATTAAATAGTTTTCACCTCCTTTGAAGAGGCTATTCTATCGCCAGGGCATTTTAAAGAAATAGGAATCAGTAAAAAGTTGCTCTCTGAAAGGGACATCATCAATTTGAAATCTAATTAATGTAAACAGTTTAAAGCAGCTCCAGGTATGACACCTTCCCTCCCGAGTCTTTGTCAGATCTTGTGGCTTTACAATCACATTTTCCTGTTCTTTTAAATGTTTTTCCTTGCCCCTGTTGCTTTGTTGAATGAGCCACATAAATGGGAAACAGTGAAGCTGATGAGATACAAGTGCAGTTAACTGCACAAAGTAGTAGGGCCCTTAGGTGTTACCTGTAACAAATTGTTCAGGGTGGTGGTATTTTTGGAGACTATGCTCCTTCAAGCACAGAATCCCAATCTCATCCCCATGTGGTTATAAATCTCCTGGGAACTCTCTCTCCTGCTGGCTTGGTAGAGATGAGGGCGCTTCCCTGGCATTCCCCTAAAAAGTCATTTGCCAGTGGAGGCTAAAACTCAGCCACCTGTTGTGTAGGTCACTCTGTCTCTATGGATTTTGTCCAGTTTGCTCTTTTCTTGTAACATGGTGGCCAGAGGAGGAGGCAGCCATTATTCAGACCGTCACCAGCACCTACATTGGAAGGGTGGTTGGAAGTGGTCTTTGGATGACAGAGCAAACCCCTCCAGATTCTCAAGCCCCTTCCTTTGCAGCCCTGGTGTCCTCTTTGGTTGGCTCCTTGAGGGTCCTTTTGCAGTAATCTTGGTCATCTCTTCTCTGAGCTGCTGCCATCTCCTCATCTGGCCTTCCCTCGCCATCAGATCCAAAGCTCTGTGGCTAATGTAATTTTCCGCCTGCTCTGACCACATCTCACATCTCTCCAGTCCTGTCACTGGCTTCCTTTTCTTCCACATCAACTTCATGCTCTCATTCCTTGACTCAGATTTTAAGCTGCTCGTCTTTCATAGATCTATAAATTACCCCAGGTGCTGAATTAACAATGGCAAGGCTCTGCATAGCTCTGTTTTCAGGCCATCCTGTGGCCTGCACTTTCCAATCTCCATGCTGCCTATAAGCTCTGACCAGTTTTCCCTGTGTCAAGTATTTTCCCTATCTTCTTCGATCCTTCCTCCAAATCCAGTTCTTCCAAGCAGGCTTCCTCTTGTTTCTGACCTACCAACCATCTCTTTCAATGTACATTTTGATTTTTCCGAAGTGCCTATCACTTGTATCTAAGCAAAGTCTTCAAGGCATTCTCCATGTATGTGAGTGAACTCTTCACCTCTCCAAGGTTCTAGGAGTCCTCCCTCCTCTTCTTACCAAGGTTTTGCTGTCTCTATGGCAAAGGCTTTAATAAATGTACGGGCCTCTAGTTTACTCTTATCTCTTCTGGGAGCTCATTCCACCCCTTCTTATGTATTCACGTTAGGCCGCGTAGGATTGTGACCTTTCAAGGCAGGGATGGTGTCAAGTTCAACCCATACTTGTTAGATGCTATTTAAACATAATTCCAAGACCTAGGGGGCCAGAACCCTAAAGGGACCTCACTTTCCGGAATTGCTGTCTGGAAATCAGCCCCTTTGAGGTGGCTCAAGTTGGGGGTATCCAGACATTGAGGCCCAAGTATCTGTCTAGGCTAGGACTTTCCAATGGTACTAGGATTTTTACCCCTTGTGTCTGTTTAGTAGGTTAGCCTTTTTCTGAGGGTATGTCTACACTACGAGAGTAGTTCGATTTTACTTAAATCGAATATGTGGAATCGATATTGCAAAGTCGAACGTGTGCGTCCACACTAAGGACAGTAATTCGACTTTGTGAGTCCACACTAACGGGGCAAGCGTCGACATTGGAAGCGGTGCACTGTGGGCAGCTATCCCACAGTTCCCGCAGTCCCCGCTGCCCATTGGAATTCTGGGTCGAGCCCCCAATGCCTTCTGGGGAAAAAAATGTGTCGAGGGTGGTTTTGGGTAACTGTCGTCATCCAACAGTCACTCCCGCCCTCCCTCCCTGAAAGCGCCGGCGGGAAATCAGTTCGCGCACTTTTCTGGTCAGTGACAGCGCGGACGCCACAGCACTGCGAGCATGGAGCCCGCTGCGACCATCGCTGCAGTTGTGGCCGTTGTCAACGCCTTGCAGCTTATCATCCACCTTTCCCAGAGGCAGATGCAGATAAATCAGGCGAGGAGGCTACGGCACCGCGGTGAGGGCCTGAAGTCTGAGAGTAGCACAGACCTGTCAGAAAGCACGGGACCCAGCGCCGAGGACATCACGGTGGCAATGGGTCATGTGGATGTTGTGGAACGGCGATTCTGGGCCCGGGAAACAAGCACGGACTGGTGGGACCGCATAGTGCTGCAGGTCTGGGATGAATCCCAGTGGCTGCGAAACTTTCGCATGCGGAAGGGGACTTTCCTTGAACTTTGTGAGTTGCTGTCCCCTGCCCTGAAGCACAATGACACCCGGATGCGAGCAGCCCTGACTGTCCAGAAGCGAGTGGCCATAGCCCTCTGGAAGCTTGCAACGCCAGACAGCTACCGGTCAGTCGCGAACCACTTTGGCGTGGGCAAATCTACCGTGGGGGTTGTTGTGATGCAAGTGGCCAACGCAATCGTTGAGGTACTGCTCTCAAAGGTAGTGACCCTGGGAAACGCGCAGGCCATCATAGATGGCTTCGCCGCGATGGGATTCCCAAACTGCGGTGGGGCTATAGATGGAACTCACATCCCTATCCTGGGACCGGACCACCAGGCCAGCCAGTACATCAACCGAAAGGGCTACTTTTCAATGGTGCTGCAAGCACTGGTGGACCATAGGGGACGTTTTACAAACATCAACGTCGGATGGCCGGGCAAGGTTCATGACGCTCGTGTTTTCAGGAACTCTGGTCTGTTTAGATGGCTGCAGGAAGGTATTTACTTCCCGGACCACAAAATAACTGTTGGGGATGTGGAGATGCCTATAGTCATCCTCGGGGACCCAGCCTACCCGCTAATGCCCTGGCTTATGAAGCCCTATACAGCGCCCTGGACACTGAAAAAGAACTCTTCAACTACCGGCTGAGCAAGTGCAGAATGGTGGTGGAGTGTGCTTTTGGCCGTCTGAAGGGGAGATGGAGAAGCTTACTGACTCACTGTGATCTCAGCGAAACCAATATCCCCATTGTTATTGCAGCTTGCTGTGTACTCCACAATCTCTGTGAGAGCAAGGGGGAGACCTTTATGGCGGGGTGGGAGGTTGAGGCAAGTAGCCTGACTTCTGATTACGCCCAGCCAGACAGCCGGGCGATTAGAAGAGCCCAGCGGGACGTGCTGTGCATCCGGGAGGCTTTGAAAGCTAGGTTCCTGAGTGAGCAGGGTAACCAGTGACTTTTCAGTTTGTGTACAGAGAAGCTGAACCTGCCCCCGTTACTTTACCCACTAAATGTTCAGTATCCTCTCCAGTTACATACCCCGTTACCCCCCTTCCAACACACGTTTAAAAATAAAATCACTTGAATTTTGTTAATGAACACCGTTTTCTTTATTACTGTTTTCGTGGGAAAGTGTTGAATCTGGGACGCAGACTGTGGTGGGGAGCGGGTGTAGTGTAGTGATGCAAATGACGCTTCCAAACTCCAGGAATGACAGGCTCCGCAGTGGTGGACTGGTGGTTTCAACGGACCCTGCCACCCCTCCTGTTCGGGACTCTGTGTGTGTGGGGGGGCTATGTGACTTTGTGGCAGGGGGAGGACGGTTACAGATCCCCTGCTGCGTGGCTCTGTGATCCAGGATAAGGACCGCTGCATAAGAGCTGTAACTGCCCTCCCCCGCCACAAAGTCACAGAGCACCCCCCACCCCCCACAGAACACTAAAACCACCTCCCAGAATGACCAGGGTAACTAGTGACTGCAATGTGTGTGTGCCCTGCTGCTGAACCTGCCCCCGCCTCTGTACCCTGGTAAAGGTGACTGTTCTGTCCAATCACCAACCCCCTTCCCCCACTTCAGACAGACTCTCCTCTAAAGAACATGATGGAAACAGTAATTAACAGAAACGTATTTTTTATTAGCAACTACACATGAAACTGGGGGGTGAAACTTTGGACGGGGGCTTGGGTGAGGCAGGAAGGAAAGGACTTGTCAAATTTTGGGGAATGAGAGCCTTCTAGTAGTAGAGCAGTCTGCAGGGGTGGAGTGAGAGTTTTCACGGACTCTGCCGCCCCTCCTTCTTTGGACTTTGGGTGAGGGGGGGTATGGGACTTGGTGGCGGGGGAGGGCGGTTACAGATAGACTGCAGCGGGGCTCTGTCCTCCTGCCTCCGGTCCTGCAGAACATCCACAAGGCGCCGGAGCATGTCCGTTTGCTCCCTCATTAGTCCAAGCAGTGTTTGAGTCGCCTGCTGGTCTTCCTGCCGCCACCTCTCCTCCCGTTCCACGTGTGAATGGTGCATTTGGGACAAGTTCTCCCTCCACTGAGTCTGCTGGGCTGCCTGGGCTCGGGAGCAGCCCATAAGTTCCGAGAACATGTCCTCCCGTGTCCTCTTCTTCCTACGCCTAATCTGCGCTAGCCTCTGGGAGTGTGATGCCAGGCTGGGTTGGGAGACAGTCGCAGCTGTGGGAATGGGAAAAAGGGAGTGAATTCCTCAGAAAGATAAATTTAGTTGTGAACAAAGAACATAGTCTTTCTCTGTAAAGAAGACCATGCACAGCACCTATCACATGCGCACTCAGGACAAGGTCGAATTTTCGGCCTTCACATTCAGTGCCTGGGGTCTTGCAGTGCAGATCAGAGAAGCGGGGCAAGACACCGGAATTTGTGTAGCAGGCCGACATGGTAAGCCGTAGACTTGTGGCTGCTTAAAACTTTAATAGTAGCACTGGCCTCCTTTCACATTGAAAGCAATGCCAGTCCCTGCTGCCAGCAATCCGGCAAGCATGAGCTCTGCCCCTGTCCCACCCCCTCGCGGCTGTCCCAGGGAAAGATCCCTGTATGCTGCCCCTCTCCCGCCTCCACCGCGTGGCTGTAAACCGCCGGTTACAGTTCTGTAAAGGAACGGGCAAGCAGTCCCAATACTAACATTCCCCTACCTAATTCAAAGTAGGTCACCATGAGCGACATCACCCTGATGAGGATCTCAGACACGGAAAAACAAAGAATGCTTCGGGAAAGCCTGCAAAGACCAGGGCCGTATGCCGCCATGCTCTGCAGGGCAATGATCCCGGAGTACTTGCTTGTCTCCTGGCGCGGAAATGTCTGCTATTACGGAGGACCCAATAAGGCCGCTCTCCCCAGGAACCTGATGCAAAGGCTTTCCAATTACCTCCAGGAGAGCTTCATGGAGATGTCCATTGAGGATTTCAGCTCTATCCCCGGACATATAGACCGCATTTTACTGTAGCTGCACTGGCAGGGACTAAACAGTAGAGCGGCTTGGGCAGAACAATCATGCAAAACCGGACATTGTTAGATTTTTTTTCAATAGTTGCACTGCCCAGGACTGAAACGTTAAGCGCCTAGGGCACACTAATCATGAGAAACCCGTTGTTGTTGTTGTTAATATTCCTGTTCTGTTAAAAATAAATGTTTAGATGTTTAAAACACTTACTGGACGATCCTTCCCCTGATTCTGTGTCCGGGTTAACGGCTGGGGACGGTTGGTAGGGGATCTCTGTAAGGGTGATGAAGAGATCCTGGCTGTCGGGGAAATCAGCGTTGTAAGCGCTGTCGACTGCCTCGTCCTCCTCATCTCCTTCCTCATCTTCCCCGTCCGCTAACATGTCCGAGGAACCGGCCGTTGACAATATCCCATCCTCAGAGTCCACGGTCAGTGGTGGGGTAGTGGTGGCGGCCGCACCTAGGATGGAATGCAGTGCCTCGTAGAAACGGGATGTCTGTGGCTGGGATCCGGAGCGTCCGTTTGCCACTTTGGTCTTCTGGTAGCCTTGTCTCAGCTCCTTGATTTTCACGTGGCACTGCGTTGCATCCCGGCTGTATCCTCTCTCTGCCATGGCTTTAGAGATCTTCTCGTAGATCTTTGCATTCAGTCTTTTGGAGCGCAGCTCGGAAAGCACGGACTCATCGCCCCACACAGCGATGAGATCCAAGACTTCCCGATCAGTCCATGCTGGGGCCCTCTTTCTATTCTGAGATTGCACGGCCATCTCTGCTGGAGAGCTCTGCATCGTTGCCAGTGCTGCTGAGCTCGCCACGATGTCCAAACAGGAAATGAGATTCAAACTGCCCAGACAGGAAAAGGAATTCAAATTTTCCCGGGGCTTTTCCTGTGTGGCTGGTCAGAGCATCCGAGCTCGGACTGCTGTCCAGAGCGTCAACAGAGTGGTGCACTGTGGGATAGCTCCCGGAGCTATTAGCGTCGATTTCCATCCACACCTAGCCTAATTTGACATGGCCATGTCGAATTTAGCGCTACTCCCCTCGTTGGGGAGGAGTACAGAAGTCGAATTTAAGAGACCTCTATGTCGAACTAAATAGCTTCGTGGTGTGGATGGGTGCAGGGTTAATTCGATGTAACGGCGCTAAATTCGACATAAATGCCTAGTGTAGACCAGGCCTGAGTTGCTGGCAGCTTGTGTGCCATACCACTCTTGTTGTTTTTCCTTTTCTCCTGGTTCTCAAACTCTTCTGTAAAATGGACCTGAGAGAGAGGGTCTCATGGACTTCTCTTTTTCTATTCATGTTACATCCCTGTGGCAACTCCAGCACTGAGCAGCTTATATAGAACAATAGCAACAGGAAAGACCTGAGGGTATTTGTGGCTGTTGGATACAATTTAGAAGCTGGAAATGAGGAGGCGGCAGCAGAGCCAGGCCCATGTGACCAGTGAGTGCTATTGGGAGGGGGGAGAACCACTGTCCTACTTGAGTTTGAGCATTTTTCTTCCTCCCTCTTTAATGGAAGATCTTTTAGTCCCTCTTGATAATATTACAGTGTCTTTCTCACGCTTCTTCAGATTTTCGACACTGGACTATAAAATCCCTCTGTCTTGTTTCTCGTCACACTGGTGACACCATCTGTTTGTCTCCTCGTTTTGGTTACCGGCTTGTGAGTGGTTCTCTTTTTGGGGAGGGTTGCATCTCTCTCCCCACCCCCAGACAGTGCACTCTAAATAATTTCACATGGTGTGTTTCTGCTAGGCATAGGCCAAACCGAAACCCTGCATTGAAACAGTCCATAACCTTTGCTGTGTTCTCAGTCCGAATCTGAACTATGCAAATGCCTTCTCTCAAATGGACTGAACCAACTCCTCTCCTCCAGACTTCAGGGTGTTTTGCATATTTCAGTTTGGCCATCCCTTAATGAACACAATACCCAGAGTATGCTCCCAATTTCAGATTCGTGGCAGGCTCCTTTCCCAAACAGCTGCCAGTCTAGGGGAGAGGAAGAAATGGTGAAATCTAAAAACACGGTAATTGAGTGGTTCCGACGGGGACGTTCCATTATTTTGTTGTCCTTTTGCTTTGCCTTTCCCCTTTGTAACGGCTTTAATGTTCGTAGTAATGTAGTGTTTACAGTTACTCCTTTCTTCGTGTTTGTCTCTTCCCCTCCTGTTACCTCTTTGCACACGCTGACACACACACACGATGTCATGTTCAAAATAAATGACGAGGAGCTGCGAGGGGTCAGCAGGACTCCTGATCTTTTCTTTATCCACAGTGCCATTTGAAAAGGATTTGCGTCCCTAACAAACCTTTAGGGAGTGGGGAAGGGGTTGCTTAAAGGGAAGACAATGCTGGGGGGGACTCTGTGACCTCACTCTGTGCAGTCATCTGGTTCTTTGTTTGTCCCTGCTGTGAAACAGAACTTATCTTTTGTCTGTAACACAAATACATCTTTTCCCCACTCCCCCTTTCCCTTCTATTATGGTTCAATCAATGATGTCATTATGTGTGCCATTCAGGGGCTGTTGAACCACTTGGCTGCAGGAATTTGGAGGAGCGACTGGGGGAGAATGGCAAACTGTGCTCTTGCTCTTAGCCTTCAAGGATCTATTCTAATTTGAGGGAGAGAAACGAAGTCAGGTTTCTCTTTAACCCCTCCTGCTCACCAGGGAAGACAAAAGTTAAACCAAAAAACCCAACCCACATAAAATGAAGAGTGAATGAGAGAGAGGTAGTAGCATGAACTGCTAGGGCTTTCTTAAATAAAGGTCTTAAGCCTATAAAAATTCTGTTTGCACTACCACCCTCTGAATTTTTAAATAAAGATATTTAAGAAGCTTTCTCCATTGCTCTTAACCAAACTGTCAAACATCTCTGCTAGTGCTACTTGCTGTAATTTTACTCCCTTCCCTCATTGGTTGGATTACTTTTCTTCTCCAACATTTTTCTGAAAGTACTGACTACGGAGGGAGTCCTGTGAGTTCGGAAACCTACCATGCAGTCAAATGAATACACTTTCAGTGAGTTGCTATGGCATTCGATTTGGAATTGGAGTACCCCTTTTGCTTCGATGGGTTTACCTTTTAACACAGTCTTGCAGAACGTTGTGGAGCCTCGCTAAATGTAACTGATCCAAAACACATTAAATCAATGGAAGACTCCCATGGGGCTTTGGATCAGGCTGTTAAGAGTATTATCATCCCAACTAATTCAGCTTATGGAAAATGCTTAGTCTCACTTCATTGGAAGCCTGCTTTGATTTAGTTATTTAATAAAGGGGAAAGGCTTTCCTAACTCATCCCAATTCAAGGAGATATCATAAGAGTGCATTTAAAAAGTTCTGTGATTACTGGAGCTTGCTCAGAGCTGCAAAATGGATTGATCCAGATCAGAATGCCATCAGATGGATCTGGATTTAGGTTCAGGCCCATCTCTGAGTAATGCCTTTGTTTATGTATGTCAGCTTTCCTACAAGAGAGTCCCACAGGAAATGGCTGTGTAAAACCCTACTGCCCTAGGCATAAGATGGTTTTTTAAATGTATTATTAGTTTAGCTTTAAGGGGATTCTGATTGACCTGTTTTTTGCCAAAACATAGTAGATTTATATTGCTGAGTATTTTAACTCTATTTAAAACAAAAAGCAGTAAGTCTTTTGGACTAAATGTATGAGTGGGTGGGCTTAGACTCCTGAGCTTGATGGTGGTGTTGGAAAAGTGATTTGCATTAAGGTCTGGGATTTAACCTGACTTCTGTTACTAATAATTTGGAAATTCCTAACACATCTATTCCTTGCTCTGGCTATTCCCACTAATAAAAAGGTACAATGTCTTCTGGAAAAAGGAACACTTAAGATCCAAACAGAAATGAAGGAACAGTGTTTAGAGGTTAAACTGTCTTAAATGTGTTTGGCCAGCAAATTTTTCTCTGCATGTGATCTGAAATCCTTGAGAAATGTATGTGGAGATTTAAAAACTAGCAACATTTTGATCTTGACAAAATATTTGCAAAAAGTCTGCTCCTTCATTGACCTGCCCATCTCCCTGAATTTGGGGCTGCTTTTGTTGGCATCACAGAAACCTTAAGCCGTGAAGCAAATAGAAAAGGACAAATATATATTACTTTTCTACTGGGTGTACTTCTACTGCCTTCTTATTCCAGACCAGAGAGACGCTCCTGAGTATTTGATAAGACATTTGAAGTAGCTAACATCCAGAGTAGCTGGACTAATTCGATGGGTGATATCCGGTCTGCTTGATGATAGACGAGATTTGCAGTACTTGCATGCCTTTTCAATAGGGCTACGGATAAACTTTGCATAATAAAATTCTTGCTTTCCGAGTTCAGAGCGACGGTCTTGTGGCTCTGGCTCTGGACCAAGACTCCGGAGATCTGGGTTCAGTTCCCAGTTCTCCCACACACTTCCTGTGCTACCTTGAGCCTGTCGATTAATCCCTGCCTCTTCCTGAGCGGCAAAGTATAATCCACCTAATGTACATCTACGGCCATCGTTACCGTAGCATCGGAGCACCTTATCTTTGTTGTATTTACCCTTCCAGCACCGCTGTGAGGTAGGGAAGTGCTGTTAGCACCGTTGTACAGATGAAATTGAGGCCCAGAGAAATGGGTCATTGGTGGCGGAGCAGGGAGTTGAGTGCCTTGGTCTCCGTCATGTCCCAGGCTGGTACCCTGGACACTGGAACTCCTTTCTCCCACCCTCTGTCTTATCTCTGAAGATTATTAGCTCTTTGATGCAAGGCCAGTCTCTTGCTCCATGTTTGGGCAGTGCCCAGCACAATGGGGCCCTGATCTTGGTTGGGAACTAAGCAGTACTGTCATACAAATAACTACATTTTTCAATTCTCCGTTCACCTTTAATAATTAAACGCCAGTAATGCCTCTGCTAACCAGACTACAGGGGAATTCAGCCAAGCAAAGTTGGTCATGGAAGGGAGTTAATCAACCCATTCTTTGTCTCTGCCACTCTGCAAAAAGAGAAACCGAGTATAAAATGGTGAATGAACGACTCTGAGAGCTATTGCTAACGCTCTCGCTTGTGTGTGTTGGGAATCTTGCATTTAATCTGGTTTATAGATTAGTTCAAAGCCTGTCCTAATGAATCTATGTCATGAAGTGACACTCTGAAGTAGTATTGTGTATTGCCATTTGTTCTTTCTCCCATAGCCTTTTTAGATTTTGACCATATATAGACTTTAAGTCTAATGGCCACTGATTACTCCCAATCTCTGCTCCCCATGTACTGAGTTGGATCCAATCGCTTTGATATTGATACATTTTCATGTATTGTCTATTCTATAGAATGGACGTATTCAGTCACTGTGATATCTAGGGGTGCTTAGCCCTGCATGAGCTCCCAATGCTGCTATGGGAGAGTGAGGGGGATTCTCTTTGGCCTCTGTCCAAATCTGTAGCTCAGTACTGATTGCAAAATCACTTACCGTTGGGGGTCACAGTTGGAAAGAGCCCAGTTGCATTTCCAGGTCCCAGGGGAAGTGTGAGGCCTGCAGATAGAAGAACCTTCATTTGACTTGTCAACTGAGCCAGTTTGATCTGAAATCCTGGAGTGGGGATAAATCTGGGGATCCCACACGTCCCCTTTTACACACTCATTTTCAGCACACTGGGACTGTGCTGTCCATTTCAACGAGCAAGGATGCACCCTGATGTTTTTCCTTGCACCTCAAATTCACTGGAGTTCCAGTGCCTTGGAATGTGGTTTGATTCCACATTTATCACCACTTTAACATTGCTAGTTGGTAGAATGGTGAGTCATATTGGCCTCAGCTGATAAAATACAGTTGAAATATGATCCACTTCCCCAAATAAAAAGTTCGCCCTCCCATAAATAGAGGTGTGTGGATGTAAACTGTCTCAGTGCACAGGAAGGGTTAACATTGCTGTGGTGTGTTGCCGTTTTTGCGCTTGTTGGTTTTGAATAGGATGGATTATTTTTTTTTAAATCTGGGGCTAATGTGCAATTCAAATAGTGTTTAGTAATCGCCCGATTGCTCCTTTTTAATAACAGCTGGACGCTTCAAGGGAAAACTTTCCCTGCACCAAGTAGCTTTAACTTGGGGTGGCCTCTTGTTTACCATAAATACCATAACTCCTAAATATGTTTTTGTCAAGCAAAGCCTCTGGTGTCTACAGATTGGTAGAGATTCTGTACATTGTGGGCTTGTCAAAATCTGTCTGTGCTGGTAAATTAAAAAACAACTCTGCTGAAATGCTTTGATGATGTTTAGGACGCTGTTCTTAAGGGACTGTGAAGATGCTTCCTAACCCCTTTGCCTTGCCCTGCACCTGAGATGTGTCTTTTTCACTCTGCCATGTGGCATTCCTTACGTGTGTCTTTCTTCCTCTGACGTCTAGGTCAAAGAATGCTTTTCAACTTCAGTATTCCACTTCTGGGAGAGTTGCAGGTGTACTCTTAACACATGGCTGTGACTTTTTTGTCTTCCTCCCCTGCTGATTCCATTTGGAGAGAGCATAAACTTTTAACTGTTAAGGCCTCAGTATCTTGACACAGAGAAACCTCAGAACTGCCAGCTGTTGTAACTTTTGCCCTCTACCAAAACCAGCGTCCAAAAAATACGTTAGCTAGATTCCTTCATCCTTCCCTTGCTTGATCTGTTTCCTGGATTTTTACTGGAAGGAAGGTGGGGAAAGGGAGAGGTGCTAAAGGTAACACCACAGTCACTTTTTCCCCCCCGACTAATGTATTATAGCAGAAAATTGCTTACTGTGAATTACAAAGTTGCTGTCTCAGCATAGAGGCTTGCTACTGATCTTGCCTGTACTGCATTTACGTTTCACTGATTTGAATGGAGATGCTCTCAGTTCACACCACTGTCAGATCAGAATCCGGCTCAATAAGTTTAACAAGTTGGCCTCTTTGTTGTATTGGCATTCGGAAATCTGTACTAGGAGTTGCTGCCCTTAAAAGCGACTGGCTTAGATGCATTTTGATTTGTCCCTAGTGTTTATAAATGTTTTAATAGACCATGTTAGCTGGCAAATGAAGCATCACTCCAGACCTACATGATCTAGAGGCTGATGCTGTGAAAGTCCTAGTCCTTAAAGACAGCAAAATGTGTGAGAACCTTCCAAGAGAGGAGCTTGGTCAGTAAACTCCCCACACTTCGAGAGGCCAGCTAAAGTTGCATCAGTGAAACACAGATGGTCAGTTCTTAGGGCTGGAACTTCTGTGTTCTGTCACTGAGGTGCTGGGGGAATCTTGAGTGAACCATTAGCAAAATGAGGATGATGCCCATTTCCCAGTGGGATGCAACTGAATAATGCTTGTGAAGTGCTGAGAGACCCTTCAGTGTACATCTCTTATACTACTGTCTATAAACAATTCCCCCCCCCCCCCCCGAGCCTGGGAGGAAAGGTGATCCAAAAGAGCAGAGTATTTTCATAAGTAGGCCGTGATACAAGCCTTTCATGAATAACCCTTTCGTAGGTATCTAGTATAAATGGAGTTGAAAAGGTGAACGTATTCCACGCTAGGCCGAGGGAATGCTCTCTCTTTTGAACAAGACTTTGAGCCACTGGAAAGAGAGAGCCTCAATCTCGCCATACGTCTCCCTGTAATTAGCTCCAAATGTTGAATGAAGACATGAAGTGAGGTGAACCTTACAAAATTTTATTTACCTTCATTTCATGAGGTTGGAGATTAAAGTGCTGTGTTGACTTGGGTTGAAAGGGACAGATTGAAAACAACCAGGCATTTGGAGGTCTTTTGGGGGCAGCAGAATGGGGGTGGGGAAGTGGAGTCTATAAAACCACCAGCTCCTTGGTGGTTCCTCTAAGATAGTTTACAGTGTGTATATATAGTATGAAGCTGAGGTCTTGCACAATGATATTTCTGTGAAAAGCAATTCTGGGGATGCGAATTGAAAGGTAAGCCACATGAGGAATGCTTATATAAAACCCCTGGGATTTCCAATTGTTTCACAGCCCCTGCTAAATATTTGCTGATGTACATTAGTTTATCAACTCCAAATGGACTCGGAAGCTCTTGAATGGAGTCTGCAAGGCAAAAGAGCCAGGAGGTATAAATACGTTGAGATGAATTTCAAAAAGGTGGTGGGTGACAGCTGTGCGTCCCAGGATTGGAGTGTTTCTGAGAATAAAACCATCAGTTGCTGTCATTCACCCTCTGGGTATGAAATTGGAAGCCCAGTTACCCTTGAGTGTTTCATAACCTTTACCTTTTGGAGGTCAAGGCCATGTCATCATTAATCTACCATCGCCTGAAAGCCTCAGGGCTCTGCTTTTCATCCTGCCATCCGTCATGCTGCAGCAAGATACAGGAGAGTAGATGACCAGAAGGGTCCATTTTTATACATACATGCGCATGCACACCCTTTCATTCTCTCAGAATGAAAGCTCCAAGGATGAGATTATGGAGGTTTGTGTCTGTATCTCTACATTCGTGATTAGAATTCCTCTCCAGTGTTGATCTGGAAATTCAGACTCCTTTTCTCTAGGGGACTCTTAATCTATGGAGACGGCATTTTGCCCATACAATACTGTGAGGCTTGGCTTTCAGCAGTGTGAGGTATTGTACCATGGTTTCTTGTCTGTAAGGTCTAGGATTAGTGGTGAATCTAGCATGACCCCAAGATTACACACTACTTTGATCATCTGTGATCTGATGCCCGCTGTCAAAGGTGAGATTAGAGTATTGGCAGGTTCTTCAGAGTGTAGCCTCTTCCCTACCACTTCTGTTTCCTGTATTGAGCCCGAGCCCAATGCTCATCACCTGTCTGCTGCTACTAAAGAGAGAGGTTGGTCCTCCATTCATTTCCGTCTATCTTCATTATTTGTAATGAGCCCTGCGCTGTAGCCTCGAGGTGTCATTCCATAGCACCTACACCCCGGCCACTGCTATGAAATCTAAACAACTGAGGATTAGGAGCTGCTGCTATGTCACTTGCTTGGGCTTCCTGGGTATCTAAGGCTAACCAGGGGGAGAAATGTGTGTTAGTACGTGTTCTCATCTCTTACTGTCCCTTCAGAAGCACCCCTTCTTTGTTTGCAGTGATTGACTCAGTGCAGAGTCCTCCCATCAGTCGAAATGAGCTGTTCGTTAGAGCAGCGTTTCTCAACCCTTTTGGTGCCAGGGACCAGATCTCATGGACGGCTGTTGAGAAACACTATTTGAGCACTAAAGCTTGGGACTGGTCTACGCCTAAAACTTAAGTCAGCCTAGCTGCATTGCTCAAGGGGGTGGAAAGTTCCACCCCAAGATGGCGTTCAGCTGACCGAAGCCCGACAAAACTAGTTTGATGGAAGAATTCTTCCATTGACCTAGCTGCCACCTCTTGAGGGGGTGGATTTACCACAGGGACAGAAACTCCCCGACCACTGCGGTAGCAAGTGTGTCTACTGCAGTGGTGTAGTTGCAGCACTTGTATGTAGCCATAGCCTTAGTAATTACTAG
The DNA here is from genome assembly GCF_028017835.1 of Emys orbicularis. Taxonomy (NCBI): domain Eukaryota; kingdom Metazoa; phylum Chordata; order Testudines; family Emydidae; genus Emys; species Emys orbicularis. The sequence goes on from NC_088701.1 coordinate 23,197,186, forward strand.
GGACATTACAGCTGATCTGGGCCCCCCCAGCCCCTAACATAGAGGACACCAAGAGGTTTCACTTGTACGACGGGGATCAGCTGGGAGCTGCCTCACTTCAGATGGGAGAAAGAACAGGGCTTCTCCTGTTGGAGCAAAGCTGAGTGCCGCCATTGTTGCAGGGAGCTCTTGCGTGTCATTTAAAAAGGTAACCAGCTGCGCCCTCCCCTCCCAAGTTAAAATCCAATTCTGCTTGCGGGGATGAGGTTAGTACCAGAGCTGCTCCGTGCACCATGGAAACCAAGACTTAATGCATTTTGGCATTCACCCTTCCAGCACTGAAACTGGCAACCTGCCCACCCTGTGGGGCGAGGGGAATGATCTGATTTTTAAAAGGGTCCATTTATCTTTTGGGAATAAACTAGATATGAAATAAAGGCCAGATAAACTTGGGATTATTTAATTCTCACGGACATTTTTAAAATCTGGAGCTGTGTTGGTTGGACCTCTTCAGTGGATGTACATGTTGGGTTTGCCCACCTGCCCCCACTGTGTGTCAGTGTTGCTTCACGAAAAGGCTGCTCCTGGCCTATTTGTCTGGCTGCAGTAAACAGGGTCTTTTAAAGCTGGTTTGGGGGTGTGACCACTCGAGAGTCTTCTGGTTCAACTGTCGAGTACCACTTTTTCAGGTGAAGAGCTCAGTCCAGTTAATGTCGTCGTCCTTTCAGTTTGATCAAAACCTTTCACTGGACACTGCCCGCATGCTCTGTGGGTACGTTCCAAAAGAGACACCTGTCCCAAGGTGCTTCCGTCTATAGAAGTAATCCCGCCTTCAAAATGAATGACCTGATTCTGCCTGGAGCTCAGCTGAGCTCCAGCCACTCCCATTGAAGTCATTTGGCATGGAGAGTGTTGAACAACTTACAGGCCTAAGGGCTGATTTGAAGAATCATTGACCATTCAGTTGCTGGCTGTAGAAAGCTGCCACTTATAAAGGAAAGTGCCAAAATCTTGAATGGGTTAGAAAAGAGCCTGAGGAAGCTCCGTGTGGTGTGGTGACATTATTATTGACGATCGCACTGAGGTGAGCTGTGTGCTTGTGGCCCTGGGGATGACTAGGTTAGCCACTTACTTCGTTCAAAATGACAGGACAGGGCTAGATTGAAACAAAAGTGCTGCAGCTAGGTACAGCACAGTAGAAATGTGTAGTTACACATGTCTAAAATCCTGCACACTCCCCCATGCCCATTACACTTTAAAAGTTTTTAACTCTCAGGCCGAATCCTTCACGGAAAGCCCCCCTCTTCCCCCCACCCCCCCCAAAAATCTCTCCTAGTGTGAGTGCAAAGGGAGCAAACCTAGTAACAGTAAGGTTAAAATTTGTCTGATGCTGCTGGAAAGGTCAGCTTTTCCTGCAGATGCACATGTGCCCATTTGTACACTCAAGCATGGCCCCAGGGCTTGATAAATGCAGAGATAGCAGTGTTTTGATAGAGGTAATTTTCCTCAGATGGGTTTCAGCACCCCATGAATCAAAACCTGTCAGCGAGGAGCCAAAGATGGAGTGAAGTTTATTGTAAGCGTGTTTGCATCTGACACTGTCATGCTAGGGGGTCAAGTGAGCAAGATCATTAGAACAGTGTTGATTTAGTGAGACTGTTATACTCTTTCCCTGCAGGGCCACAATCGGGGGTGGAGGGGTTACCGAAAAAATAAATAAAAACCTGCAGCTCAGTGCAGTTCCCCAAGAGACACTCCCATGTGTCCTTTTAAAGACACAGTGCTGCTGTTTCTCCTGAAGTTGTATTTGGGCCATTCTCCCACCAGCAGGGTTCGAACAACACTTTGGTCACCCGTAGCAATCGAAGAGCATGGTTGTACATGGTTAAATGAGCAGATTGGAGTGGATTTTCTCTACCAGCATCAGTGCTTGCATATAGATTACACTTCTCCAAACAGTGATTTTTGCAGCCCCCATGATCCCAAATGATACATAATTCTGCCCACCATTGGTAGTTCCAAAGACTCTAAGCTTCACAACCGCCTTTCTAGGGACGGAGGAGGTGATATGCCCACACGAAGGGCTTGTCTATCTACACTTACGTTTTATAGCGCTCTAACTTGCTGGTTCAGGGGGGTGAAAAATCAACCCCCTGAGCGCAGCAAGTCTGAGCGCTTTAAAGCGTTGGTGTGGACAGGCTCCCAGCGCTCAGAGCTATTCCCCTCGTGGAGGTGGATTACCAGGAGCGCCGGGAGAGAGCGCTCATGCGCGACCACGCTCGCACTTCAAAGCCGCTCCCGCGGCAGCACTTTGAAGTTTCTAGTGTAGACGTAGCCTTAGAGAGGATGGCCTCCTGGATCGAGACACAGGAAAACTGGGTTCAGTTCCCTGCTCTACCACAGACTTTCTGTGTGTCTTGGGAAGGTCACTTAATTTGTCTACCCCTCTGTCCCCCAGCTGTAAAATGGGAATAATGACATTTCAAACCCAGAGTGCTAACAAGCCATGCCCGGAGAGGCACTGTGATGCTCCCGCGCTGGGGATCATGTAAGAAACTAGGTAGTGGTAATGGTGAGTACAGAGACCCAGTCCCTAGCAGGCAGATGGAGGCCAGAGCTGCTACACTGCACTGCTTCCTTTAAATGATTGTTGTTTATAGTCAGGGTCTCGAGAGGCTTTCTGGGAAGGGAAGTTAAAGACTAAAAACATGGCAGATCTGTGGGTGTTCAAGGGCTAAGGGGATCCTGGAACAAAAGAAAAAGTTAGCAGTTGTATTTAGCAATAATTACTCCAGTGAAGTGTCATAAGTGCACAGAAAGAAATGAATGCGCTGTTTGGGCCTTGACTGCCTATGGAGCCAAAACTCATGAGAAATTGCTGAGTTTTCAATTAAAACTTTTCAGTCGCCCCTGTTGCCACAACACTTGGAGATGTCATAATTAATAATGCTGAGCCGGTTGCTATGGTGTCATTTATGTAAGGTATTGACATAACGAAGGCTGTCCAGCTGCTCGCTGACGGGGTGTCAAGTGTCACTTTTGTCATGAAAATTGGCCACAGCACCGGTGATGTCATTAGGTCTGGTTTGCGAGTTTGCATTTAAATGGATCTTTTTTTCTAAGTGTCCGGTTTGTTTCCTGTGCTTGGCTGGCTCACGTCAGTTTATTAAAATGGAGCAATCGGGTTAGAAGTTACTTGTTAGCAATATATGATTTCTATTAGCTGTAGGTAGTGGGCCTCCTGGGTTCTTGCTCTGATGGGGTGCCTTTTTAGTAAAGCAAATGATGACGAAGTTCATACCCATTTACTTAGGATGCCTAATGGACGTGGGAAGTTGTGCATCCAGTGAGGAGTTCCGGGCACCCGCTGTATTGGTGATGGTTTCGATTTGTTTCATCTCTTATTTGTGTCATCACAAGGATGGCTCTGCAGGCTTCACCTGATTGCAAATGAATGCCTTTTAGTGCTTCTGTCAGACCATGCTCTCCCCAGTCACGAAATGTAACAAATGGTGTTGGAGGGGAAGACATGAAATATACTTAGTGACAGGGGACAGAGGAGAAATTATAGGAGTGTAGCAAGGTAATTGGACAGCCTGAGTTGACGAAACTGGCTAAATGAGGACTGAAATAGCCAAAGCTAGAAATAAATCCATTGAAAATGGATGCATTGAGGCTTTTAAAGGGTAATGATGGCCTTGGTTATTACTGATAGTCAAGGCATCTGTGTGGGTAGTGGCAGTGGAGATAAAAGCCTCTGATTTTGTGGAGAATCTCGAGAAATGTAGGGACGTGACGGTTCTGCAAAACGTCAGTAAAATTGCGTCCATTCAGACTGCAAATCACTGAAATGGAATTTGTGAAGCTAGCTGAGTGAGTGCTGAGATGGTCATGTCAAAATGGAAATGCTTTTGAGAGGAGTGGTGGCCAGTGCAGGGAATAGAAAAGGGGGGCAAGAGCCCTATGATGAGTATAGCGGTAGTTGTGTGGTATATCAGACTGCCTCTTGCTAGACTGAAAACCATTAGTCAATCAGATCTCTCATCCTGCCAGCGGTAGCCAAATGTATTGTGTCCATAGCAAGAGAAGAACTCCTCTGAGCATGCATGCCCGCCCCTCTGCTCTCGCTGAAGGAGCAGGGAGTGAAGTAAAATATCCTAATCTGAAGCATCCCCTGTGAAAACAGTTTGGTGTGCAAAGTGAATGTCAGCAAAAGAATGGAGTTGAGCTCCATGAGACATCCTTTCTGATGCTTGCAGAAATGAGCCCCTAGCGTTGGATAGCAAGCCCGATTCTACCCGGGCGGTTTATTGAACCATGGCTAACAAATCCAAGGGCACTGCAGCAAATCATTCAAAGGAAAGGTGCCTTCATATTTAATGGTTTAGAAAAATACCACTTGACAGGGTTGTGAGATACCTCTCTTGTGCAGATCCTGGAGAAGCAGCAGCTGTAGAATTTTACAGCAAATTACAGCCCTGGTCTCTTTCATCCGCGGCTGCCATCAACTTATTGGTAGTTCTGCTTACTAACGATTCCCAGGAAAGAGCCTTAAGCTTGTAAGTGGTAAGGGTGTAGAAACCCTTAACTGAGAATTAACCACAATCTAGTTAGGACATTCCCAGTTTTAAGGGATGTCTGTTTTTTGTGAAGGCTTCAAACAGAAGGTGCCTTTCAAAGATCCCTAGTGACCCCATGTACATAGTTCACATTAACGTCATTAACAGAATAGAACCACAGAGCCGAGCCTCATGGTCTGTTGTAAGTGAGAGAGTTTAGGGTACTTTGTGGGATGGATTATTTGTCACATCAGTCTGTAGGAGTTAAAATGTGCAAAACCAATATCTATGCTGGCTAATCTGCCTGCTCTACTGTGCAAATGTACACAGGATATATACTGACATGTCCTCTTGAGGCTGAACCAAAGATCTTGGGGCCCATGTTAAGACTGTGTCTAGATTGAGCTTTGGAGGGATTTTTAGGATTGTTCTATTGCACTGGAATGCTGCCTTGCAGAAAAAACTCTGCTTTGGCTTATAAAAGATCCGCTGACAGATAGCAGCATCCTCCGGGCCAGTGGGCACCTCTCTAAATAGGGGATTAGAAAATGCAAGAAATTGAGTGGTGGAAATAATAATAATAAAATAAATCCATATGGCCATAAAAATCCTCCTTGGAAGCAACAAAGAGAGCTTATTTGGTAACTTGTGTGAGACTTTCCAGTAACATCAGCGCTCCCTTATGAAGGGGCCAGCGGGTTCTCTTGATAAAAGTTGAGACCATCATCATGATCCATGAAGTCTCTAACGGCAAATGGGGAGCTAGCGCTTCAAGCTCAGGGCCTATTGCACTGGGGCAGGCATGGGAAACTATGTACTCCCCAGGCGCTTATGTTGTATAAAATGTTCCCTTGGTTTATGTTGGATGATTCACATAGTCCTGTGGCTGACATTAGCCTGCTCCTAGAGAGAGAGATGTGATGTTGCAAACATGGCATTATGGTTTCACTGCAGGATCAAGTGTAAGATTAAAAAAACTGGGCCTGTTCAGCTTGGAAAAGAGATGACTATGGAGGGGGAGATGATAGAGGTTCGTAACATCATGAATGCTTTGGAAAAAGTGAATAAAGTGTTATTTAGTCCTTCACATAACACACAAACCAGGGTCACCCAGTGAAATTAATAGGCAGCAGCTGTAAAACAAACAAATTGAACTACTACTTCACACAATGCACAGTCAGCCTGTGGAACTCGTTGCCAGGGGATGTTGTGAATGCCAAAAGTATAATTATGTTTAAAAAAAAAAATGAAGGAAGATCATGGAGGATAGATTCATCAATGGCTATTAGCCAAGATGGGCAGGGACACAACCTTATGCCCCGGGTGTCCCTAAACCTCCAACTGCGAGAAGCTGGACTGGATGACCGGATAGATCACTCAGAATTGCCATGTTCTGTTGATTCCCTTTGTAGCATCTGGCACTGGCCACTGTCAGAAGACCGGATACTGGGCTAGATGGACCACTGGGCTGACCCGATCCGTGCGTTCTTATGAGGGTGCATCCTCTTTATCATGTTGTTCGACCACATTCCTTAATTTCCAAATGAGGAAAAACATGCAGCAGGTGGATTGGTGTTAGTTGGTGGTGATGCTCATCAGAATGAATTGGGTTCTTCCCTTTTGCTGCTAGTTTCACCAGAGCTGCTGAAGAGTGTTTATGCCATCATTCTGCAGGGAGTAGCCAGCTTCACTTTCTGCAAATTCTCTTCGTGTTGCAAACTTTACGGGGCAGTTTTTAAAACTATTTCCATTGGAGCATTTCATCAGGGAAACATTTTGATTTTAATGTGAGATCTTGTAAATCCTCAATGTTGGGCCTACACTTGGGTTGGTAATAGGGATACAGAGGCTTTCACCTCTAGGTTCCTAACTGAAATCCAACCCTGGTCTGCTGCTCAGTGGCCTATGTGAAATGAGTTTGGGTTCCATTACCGAGGCCAAAGATTTAATGGGGTCATTAAGGGAGAACTTAGGAAGGGACCCTCCCTGTCATGATTGGGACACACTGACAGGAAGCTTACACTGCCACTGCCCAGGTACGTGTACTGCTTTGGTTAAACAGAGACTCGCTTTCTAAGGCTGCCAATCCAGCGCCTTTCATTTACTCCGTTGGGAATATAAAGGCTTCCTCTTTTCCTCCCTACCTCACTGCACCGTGCCTCACTAGCTATCGTGGTCGACTCTTCTTTGACTTGACCTGTTAAGGTGGACAGTTAAAGGTTAAAGACATTTAAAGTGGAGGGGATAGAGCCGTTGCAAAGTTAGGCAGGTGCAAGGTCACAGGTTACTTAGCTTTAGCCATTAATCCCACAAACTCCACGAATTTCACCACTGTACTCCAGAGAAATGGGTTTCACTTTTCCTTGATTACCATGGAGGGAGAGCAGGTTTTGCATGGGGACCTACTTATCATAAATGCTCCTCGGAGGTTCTTTTTAGCATCTATTCAATAAATCCCTTCTGGACGGGGCACCTAACCATGCCAGCATGATGATGCCTACTAACATGTATGTTCAGTTCTGTGCACTAATTCATGTGCACCCCAAAATCATCTTGCAACTACTCTCTTTTTTCTAGCAGCTGGTGGTGTAGCTAAAAGCAGGAAGATTTGGGGGGCAAGGAAAGGAACCTTATCAACTGTTAAAATGATTCTTTTACGCCTGTCTGGCAAACTAAATCTTCTACCTTCTTTCCACACAGAGCGAAGATGATGAGAAGCTGAAGAAGAGGAAGGAGCGATTTGGCATTGTAACAAGTTCGGCTGGGGCTGGAGCCACAGAGGACACAGAGGTAAAATGCTAAACCTGCAAGCAGAGGGACACGTGATAAGAAGTTTGGGGGCGAGAGGGCAGCTGAGAACACTTTCCGTGCTGACTTGTTAGGAGAGTTGAATATCCCAGAAGATGGCACTGTAACTCTTTGCACACATGAGATCTCGCTACTCAAGTGGATCTCATCCTACTCGTCCGCATGCAAGTACTTATATTCATTTCCTTCAGGTACCCCAATGATGATACCGCAAAGATCAATTCTCTTCTTTACGTGGATGATGAGCATCTGCCTCTTTGGGTTGCATGCATTCTAACCCCCCAGTGGAGCTTGTCAGCCTGGTTTGGAGCAGCCCAAACTACAAGATCTGGCCAGCACTGGCTGATGTGGCTCAGCTCTTAGTCTTGCAAACTAAGGCCTGGTCTACACTACGAGTTTAGGTCGACTTTAGCTGCGTTAAGTCGACTTAAGCCTGGACACGTTTACACGACGAAGCCCTTTCTTTCGACTTAAAGGGCCCTTTAAACCGGTTTCTTTACACCACCTCGACGAGGGGATTAGCGATAAAATCGGCCTTATGGGGGTCGGAATTGGGTAGTGAGGACGGAATTCGACATTAGTGGCCTCCGGGAGCTATCCCACAGTGCTTCATTGTGACCGCTCTGGACAGCACTCTCATCTCAGATGCACTGGCCAGGTAGACAGGAAAAGCCCCGCGAACGTTTGAATTTCATTTCCTGTTTGCTCAGCGTGGAGAGCACAGGTGACCATGCAGAGCTCATCAGCACAGGTAACCGTGATGGAGTCCCAGTCCCAGTCTCAGGATCGCAAAAGAGCTCCAGCCTGGACCGAACGGGAGGTACGGGATCTGATCGCCATCTGGGGAGATGAAGCAGTGCTGGCCGAACTCCGAAACAGTAAAAGAAATGGCAAAACATTAGAAAAGATCTCCAAGGCCATGAAGGACAGAGGCCATAACAGGGACGCACAGCAGTGCCGCGTGAAAATTAAGGAGCTAAGGCAAGCCTACCACAAAGCCAGAGACGCAAACGGAAGGTCCGGGGCTGAGCCGCAAACATGCCGCTACTACGAGGAGCTGCATGCCATTCTAGGGGGTGCAGCCACCAGTAGCCCAAGCGTGTGCTATCAGTCCCTCTCTGGAGACAGGGAATCGGGTTCGGCGGACGAGGAAGATGAGGATGGAGAGAACATCATAGATAGCTCACAGCAGCAAGGAAGCGGAGAAACCAGTTTCCCCAACAGCCAGGATATGTTTGTCACCCTGGACCTGGAACCAGTAACCCCCGAACTCACCCAAGACCCTGTGGGCACACAGGGGACCTCTGGTGAGTGTACCTTTGTAAATATTACACATGGTTTAAAAACAAGCGTGTTTAATGATTAATGATTAATTTGCCCTGGCAATCGCGGCCAGTACAGCTACTGGAAAAGTCTGTTAACGTGTATGGGGATGGAGCGGAAATCCTCCAGGGACATCTCCAGAAAGCTCTCCTTCATGTACTCCCAAAGCCTTTGCAAAAGGTTTCTGGGGAGGGCTGCCTTATCCCGTCCGCCATGGTAGGACACTTTACCACGCCAGGCCAGTAGCACGTAGTCTGGAATCATTGCATAACAAAGCATGGCAGCGTATGGTCCCGGTGTTTGCTGGCATGCAGACAACATCCATTCCTTATCGCTCTTTGTTATCCTCAGGAGAGTGATATCATTCACGGTCACCTGGTTGAAATGGGGCGATTTTATTAAGGGGACATTCAGAGGTGCCCCTTCCTGCTCTGCTGAACAGAAATATTCCCCGCTGTTAACCACGCGGTGGGGGGGAGGGGTGAAGTGTCCAACCCAGAGAATTGGGTGTGTGGGGGAGGGGAGTTAGTTGGGTTTGTGCTGCATGTTAAACCTTAAACCTCAGCCCCTCCTTTTACATTGCAAACCCATTTTAAATGGCCAACCCAACGGGTGCTTGGTATGGTTAATGAGAGCAGTACTGTTTTAAACCATCCCCACTTGTTAACAAGGTTAAAAAAGCCCAAAGACTGTGTCTTACCATGGCTGCCTGCAAGCTGAAATCTGTGGCCTGGCACTGCGTGAGTGATCTCTCACACCAAACCGGCAGTCCCTCAATGTAAGAGGAAAAATGCGACCTTGTAACGAAAGCACATGTGCTGTGTGATGTGAACAGCAAAATCTAACGTGAAAGAGTGTACCCATTGTTCTAAAAAATGTATCTTTTTTAAACAACTCTCCCTTCTCCTCCACCAGCTGCAAATGTTTCACCTTCACAGAGGCTAGTGAATATTCGAAGAAGGAAGCGAAGGACACGTGACGAAATGTTCACTGAACTACAGACTGCCTCCCACGCTGACAGAGCACAGCAGAATGCGTGGAGGCAGTCAATGACTGATTTTAAAAAAGCCCAATATGAGCGAGAGGAGAGGTGGCGGGCTGAAGAGGAGAAGTCGCGGGCTGAAGAGCAGAGGTTGCGTGCTGAAACGCGGGCTGAAGAGGAGAAATGGCGTCAGCTTGTACTCAGAAAGCAAGAGTCGATGCTCCGGCTGCTGGAGCATCAAAGTGATATGCTCCTGCGTATGGTTGAGCTGCAGGAAAGGCAGCAGGAGCAGAGACCGCCGCTACAGCCCCTCTGTAACCAACAGCAGGAGCAGAGACCGCCGCTACAGCCCCTCTGTAACCACCAGCCCTCCTCCCCAAGTCCCATTGCCTCCTCACCCAGACGCCCAAGAACACGGTGGGGGGGCCTCCGGCCACCCAATCACTCCACCCTAGATGATTTCCACAGCAATAAGTTTTAAAGTTTTAAAGTGCAGTGTGTCCTTTTCCTTCCCTCCTCCCCCACCCATCCCGGGCTACCTTTGCAATTATCCCCCTAGTTGTGTGCTCAATTAATAAAGAATGCATGAATGTGAAGTAACAATGACTTTATTGCCTCTGCAAGTGGTGCTTGAAGAGGGGAGGGGAGGGGAGGTTGGGGTGCTTGGTTTACAGGGTAGTAGAGTTAACCGGGTGCGTGGGGGGGGGGGCTGCGATTTCATCAAGGAGAAACAAACAGAAGTTTCACACCATATCCTGCCCAGTCACAAAACTAGTTTTCAAAGCCTCTCTGATGCGCACCGCGCCCTGCTGTGCTGCTCTAACCGACCTGGTGTCTGGCTGCGCGTAATCAGCGGCCAGGCGATTTGCCTCTACCTCCCACCCCGCCATAAATGTCTCCCCCTTACTCTCACAGATATTGTGGAGCGCACAGCAAGTAGCAATAACAATGGGGATATTCTTTTCGCTGAGGTCACAGCGAGTCAGTAAGCTGCGCCAGCGCGCTTTTAAACGCCCAAATGCACATTCCACCACCATTCGGCACTTGCTCAGCCTGTAGTTGAACAGGTCCTGACTCCTGTCCAGGCTGCCTGTGTATGGCTTCATGAGCCATGGCATTAAGGGGTAGGCTGGGTCCCCAAGGATCACGATAGGCATTTCAACATCCCCAATGGTTATTTTCTGGTCCGGGAAGAAAGTCCCTTCCTCCAGCTTTTGAAACAGAAGAGAGTGCCTGAAGACGCGAGCATCATGTACCCTTCCCGGCCAGCCCACGTTGATGTCGGTGAAACGTCCCTTGTGATCCACCAGGGCTTGCAGCAGCATTGAAAAGTACCCCTTGCGGTTTATGTACTCGGTGGCTTGGTGCGCCGGTGCCAAGATAGGGATATGGGTTCCGTCTATCGCCCCACCACAGTTTGGGAATCCCATTGCAGCAAAGCCATCCACTATGTCCTGCACGTTTCCCAGAGTCACTACCCTTGATATCACCAGGCCTCTCATTGCCCTGGCAACTTGGATCACAGCAGCCCCCACAGTAGATTTGCCCACTCCAAATTGATTCCCGACTGACCGGTAGCTGTCTGGCGTTGCAAGCTTCCACAGGGCTATCGCCACTCGCTTCTCAACTGTGAGGGCTGCTCTCATCTTGGTATTCTGGCGCTTCAGGGCAGGGGAAAGCAAGTCACAAAGTTCCATGAAAGTGCCCTTACGCATGCGAAAGTTTCGCAGCCACTGGGAATCGTCCCAGACCTGCAACACGATGCGGTCCCACCAGTCTGTGCTTGTTTCCCGGGCCCAGAATCGGCGTTCCATGGCATGAACCTGCCCCAGTAACACCATGATTTCCACATTGCTGGGGCCTGTGCCTTGTGAGAGGTCCATGTCAATTTCCTCATCACTATCGTCGCCGCGCTGCAATCGCCTCCTCCTCCTCAGCTGGTCCTCCTGGTTTTGCTTTGGCATGTCCAGGCTCTGCATATACTCCAGGACAATGCGCGTGGTGTTCATAGTGCTCATAATTGCCGCGGTGATCTGAGCGGGCTCCATGATCCCAGTGCTAGCTATGGCGTCTGGTCTGAAAAAAGGCGCGAAACTAGTATCTAAAGACCAGGGGAAGAAGGGAGGGAGGGAGGGAGGGAGGGAGGGGCGGGCGACTGACGACATGGCGTACAGGTACAGGGAATTAAAATCAAGAAAGGTGGCTGTGCATCAGGGAGAAATACAAACAACTGTCACACAGAATGCCCCCCCCCCCAGAGATTGAACTCCTAAGCCTGGGTTTAGCGGGCCGTTGATTTGACGGAGGGAGGGGGGAAGGAAATGAATAAAACACAAATCTATTTTTTACATCTTAAGACGACAGTGCAGCATGACTGATAGCCCTCGGCATTTTCTGGGTGCTTGGCAGCCAATACTTGGCAGCAAATAGTATACTACGACTGGTAACCATCATTGTCCAACGAGGACGGTTAAAGGCAAGGGGTTGCTGCTGTGTAGCAATGTAGCCCCACGTGTGCCAGCCACATGTCTGCCAGCACCCAGATCGCCCTCGGCCTTTTCTGGGTGCTTAGCAGACAATACTTGGCAGCAAATAGTATACTACGACTGGTAACCATCATTGTCCAACGAGGACGGTTAAAGGCAAGGGGTTGCTGCTGTACAGTAGCCAGAAGGCTCGGTAAAGGCGCTCAGGCTACAATAATCTATGAGCATTTCAGGCAACCTCTAAATTTACTTGCTTTCAGACCTGAGGAAAGCTCTTCTTTCAGATCTGCTGAGCACCCAGATTGCCCTCGGCCTCTTCTGGATGCTCAGCAGACAATACTGACAGGACGGTTACCAGTCGTAATAAACTATCTACTGCCAAAAGGCAAGGGGCTGGTGCAATGCAGCCCTACGGCTGCCAGCCCCACAGCTACCAGCATCCCGAGCGCCGATGAAGGCTACTACTCATGCTGCACCGTCTACCGCCAAAAGGCAGTAATCTGCTGCTGCTGTTTAGCAATGCAGTCACACGTTTGCCGGCACCCGGAAGACATATGGTGACGGTGAGCTGAGCTGAGCGGGCTCCATGCTTGGCGTGGTATGTTGTCTGCACAGGTAACCCAGGTAAAAAGGCGCGAATCTATTGTCTGCCGTTGCTGTGACGGCGGGGGAGGTGCGTGACGCAATGTACCCAGAACCCCCCGCGGCACTGCTTTGCATCATTCGGGCATTGCGATCTCAACCCATAATTCCAATGGGCGCCGGAGACTCCGGGAACTGTGGGATAGGTACCCATAGGTACCCATAGTGCAATGCGCCGGAAGTCGACGCTAGCCTCGGTACTGTGGACGCGGTCCGCCGACTTCATGCACTTAGAGCATTTTATGTGGGGACACACACAGTCGGCTGCATAAAACCGGCTTCTATAAATCCGGCTTCTATAAATCCGACCTAATTTTGTAGTGTAGACAAGCCCTAATACAGATGCCTGCAGAAAATTGGGAGCAACCGTTCTCCTCCAGTTTCCTCCACACTGCTCCCTTTATGCCTTGAGTGGCCTACTAGACTACCTCCCATTCACATCCCTCCTTATGACTTCCTTTATCCAGGAAGCCCTTGAACTTTAAACCTGCTTCACTCCTTTCATCGTAAATTTCACAACATAAAAAGGAAGGAACAAGTAAGGATCAAGAAATTGACCACACCCCTTGCTTTTCTCTCTTCCATCTTTTGATTTGACACCTCTGTCCTGCTGTTGGCTCTTTGGTCTGATTTTTAATTTGTAAGCTCTGCAAGACAGTGCCTCACCATTTTATTTATGGGGGTTTATGCCTTGCTGTGCGGCACCTGGTACCAGAGACCAGGCTAGATGGTCCTGTGGCAGTTCCTACGTTCCTGTTGTCGAGTATCATGAACACTATTGGTGCTGCATAAATAATACTCTAGCATAAATCAGTGAGAGCTGAGCCCCCATCACTGTCCACAGAGGGGTGCTGGATATGGATTTTAATTTTAACAATCAATTGGCAAAGGTTGCGGGAGGGTGAGCTGTTGGGGTCTTAGAAGCTACTTAACCAGATGGCTTCTGGATTCGACATACAAGAAGTGGTTTTTTGTTTGGCTCCGAAGAGTGATCTCAGCAATTCAGGTGGGATTTGGGGGCTTTTTCTGTTTTGTTTTTGTAGCTTTTTGATAAACGCTTCCCTGGAATGAAATGGTGCACGGCATTCCCAGCCTTCTGCAAGCAGCACTGGAGAACAGGCCCCTGTTCAGTCTGAGCAGAGGGGGTGGCTGGGGGGGAAGGATTCCATGTTTTTCCGCTAGGTCACTTATAGGTTGTGCCTGGAACAAAAAGGTCTTTTGACTAGTATTGTGTGCACTCAAATGCACCTTTCCCCTGGAGATTCTTGGTTCGGGCTTCTGTTGCCCCCTGGCTATTTATCCTGCTAAAAATTAAGATTTATACGCCCCTCGTGTATCAAGTTAAAGGCATATCTGAGAGACGCAATAGAATATTTAATGCAGTTTAGTATGTCCCTCTCACCTTTTCCATGAATAGAAGAGTGTTAACCCTTTGCCCTTTTAAATTTCCCACCTCCCCATTGCCTGGAAGGGTTTCCAGGCCTCTCAAGTAGGCATTGTTCCCTTTTGTAGCACGTTGCCAGCGAGATGAAGTGACTTCAGCAGCACTGTATCTTGGGCACTGTATGCTTTTGCAACTTGATTTCAAGCCCCGTTTGTTGGACTAAAATCTTCTAGCGCCTTGCCAAGCATCGATACCAAATACTCTTGAACTAACCTTGTGATCCCGTATTCAGGCAAGGGCTGGGTCAGTCATGCACTAGGGTCATTTAATACCATCAAGTGTGGTGTGGGTTTTTTTTTGTTTTTTTTAGTCTTCATCCAAATGTGTGTGGGGTTTGAATTGTGAATGTTGGTTTTGATTTTTCTTTCAATCCCTTTTGCAGGCAAAGAAGAGGAAAAGAGCAGAACGCTTTGGGATTGTCTGATGTCTGTCCATTTTAGGCTTTACCTGTTGGGCGGGGAGCACGCTCACGTGTGTGCGCGCTCTCTCTCTCTCCCCCCTTGCCTTCCCCCGCCACACACACACTAGCACTAGTAAGGAGTGTAGGCTCTCTTCCCCACACAGGACCCAATAGAGAATCCCTGATAGCTGTACAGTTGTGCTGCTTATTTTTTTCAATTGTGAAGTTTAAAAAAAATATATATATACAGAGCAAAGAGCAAAAATGTTCTTCTTGTATCTGTGGTGGGTGAAATCCCATTGCCCAGTTCGCCATTCCCCTGCCACTTGTGTAGTTATTTACAGCAGTGCAAAGCAGGTGTGTAATGCCACCACATCCAAATTGGAAGTGTTTTACACCCATTGTGGACTGGTGTAAATGCCCACACAAGGTGCAGGTTTGAACCTAGGTAGTGGGGAAGGAGAACTGGAGTGGCCATTATCATCAGATGTAGGATGAGGAAAGGATAATGCCATTCGGGGATGAAGTTGGAGAAAGGTTTGCTCTCCCTGCTATGTCTTAGGGAGTTGCACCCTTCGGTTGAGAGACAGGTTATGCCACTTAAAGCAGGAACTTCCTGGAGCCGCCCTTTTATTTAAATGTTGCTGATTTTTATTGTCTCCATTTCTCTGGGCTGCCCTGGGCAAAGAAACCCTCCTCTCCCTCCTTCAGCCCCAGGAAATCACTCTTTAAGTTCAGCAGTATCAGGGCACGCACACCAATAGCCTGGCTAAAAACATTCTTCAGCTCAAGGGCACCTTGCATCCCTACTTAGGTTCTGCTGTGGATCATCTGCTTCTTCTTGGGTTGCCCCTCCCAGCTTGTGACGTCGTGTTTGCTGCCTCGCTGGCCAGGGCAGGGCCTTTCTAATACATGGCACGGGATGGCCAAAAAACATCGTAGTAATTCTTGTATCAGATAGGCTTTAAACTTCACAAACCACCCCGTATGTGAAAGGGTCTTTCTCAGCTACCTCTGCTCCCCGGGGGTGGTCTCGTGGGGAATGGGTTGGAGCAGCAGCTGGTGATTGGCAGAAGATCAAGGCCAAAGCCTTGGAATAAGGAGAGAGGAATCCCAGAACATTTACAAATTAAACCCACTTCACCGGCCTCTAAGGGCTGTTCTGGGGCTTGTGGCATTTAGTACAAATGGTCAGATCTCCTGGAAGATTAGTGAGAGATTTCTCTTGCCTTTCAAAAAAAATTCCTTTGCTCAGTTTTTATTCCCAGGTTGAATTTTGTGTTGTCCTCATCTAACATCCAGACTAGCTCAGTCAGACTTGTTAATACCTCACCCAGTCTTAAACCAGCCTTCCCTGCCTCACCTCTTGCAAAGGGGGACAGCACCAACCTTGTCCTGGGAATACGTGGTTTGAAAAGGTGTTGCAGTGAACCTGTTCTGCATCGGGACTGAAGCGAATTTCCCTCCTGTCACGTTAACTTCTCCATTTTCCCTGCAACATCATGCTTAGTACAGGAGCGAAACACAGCATGGCTGCAAATATTATGCACCTTTTGTCTGGTTAGCTTATCAAACGGCACCTTCTGTTTTTAGGAAGCTGTAGGAATCAGTTCTCCATGTTAAGTTGTGTAGATGGAGCAAGAGTGTTAGCTAATACCAGAGAGCTGTTGTCCCATGCTTTGCTCTAGGCCTCTGAGGCCAATAGCTGTTGTTAGCAGTGATTCAGTAGAGAGGGAAGACGTATGGTGCCTTTCTTCGTCTCCTTAATAGGTTTTTACACACAGGTATTCCTTGTGCGTCTAACACCTTATGTAACTTTTTTACCCTTAAACTTATATCAAGGTCCCCAGAAAAATAGAACAGCTGGGTAGATTTCCCCTTGATTGATCTTTGCTTTTAAATGTCCATTTTGGTTGAAATGTGCCTGTGCTTCAGAGATTTGCATCCAGGGATTCTTGCTCCTGACCATACCCTCTACTGGAAAGATGTGTTTGCACGGGTCACACGCAGTGGAGAACAGCAGCTGTATGTGTACAGTAGGCTGGGCAAAGGGGCCAGCCTGACTCTTGAAAAGCAATAGATTTTTCTTTAAATGTAGAGGTCTTCAAATTGCTTGTGCTCGGCACCACCGATGCACGCAGGCTGATGTCTCAGCTGTATGCCCCAGGTGATTCTAAGCAATATCGGAGGTTGGTTTGCTTGCCCCGCAACTATAGGATCCAGGTTGCATTGTGTGTGGCTTGGGGTGTCAATGGTAGAATGAACCGAAGCCCCCTGTCTCCTTCCAGACTTAATGGAATAACCTTATTCTGTTTTTTTTTCCGTATGTCGGATTTTGTAATATGTATTTTCTATTCCGCTCATGGCTTTTTGCTGGTTATTTGCTTGAAATGTTTTGAAGTGTACCAGGACAAACACTGCATTTCACTCTTGGTTTCATAATAAAACTGCTTCTTCAAGGCAACACCTGTATCTGCCTATTTGGTGTGTGATGTAACAGTGCTTTTCCTGTGGTGTCAGGGTTGGGCAGTGCTAGCACAGAGCCAAACATCGCTGAGGTCTGATTCTCTCTCTCTCTCTCTCTCTCTGGCGCTGCATTGTGTGGTGTTGTTTACACCCGTGCACGTCAATCCCATGGCCCAAGGAAAACATCATTTAGGTCCATTCTGCCCTCGTTTAAATGACTTCCCACGGTGTACGGTGCCCCTTGCCTTCAAATGAACACAGAGGTCCTGAGCACTTGTAGTCGTGAAAGATCCCATGATGCTTTTTGTTAACCCCTGGCATCCCGGACAAACCCCAGTTCTTAGCCCATTCTGCCTCCCTAAATTCTTCCCTATAGTTTGTTGGATACAGAATTCCTCTTTGCTTCCTGTTGACCTCATTAAACTTTGCAAGCCCTTTGGAGTAGGGACTCTGCTTTTAAAGGTCCTGTAAAGCATCTTGCACATGCAGGGTGCTGTGTATATAGTGCCCAGGCCTCCTTTGTTTATTATTTGGTGCTAAGAAGTCAGATGCTCTCAGTTCTAGGATTGCCCTTGGTCTGCTTGGCAAGTGCAAATATCCTTTTGTGTCCTTGGCTTCTTTATTTCTGATCACTTCCTGTACTTCTCCGTATACTACCTGAGTGGTATAAATGATCAGCTGTTTTACAATACTGCAGGGAGGGCTGCTGGTGGTACTCAAATCCCTAATCCCCCTGGGTGTTAGGTAAGTGGAGTCCCCTTTGTACAGGCTGACGTACGGTAAAGGGACTCACTTAAGGTTGTACAGCAGAGTTGGGCGTAGAACCCAGGAGTTCCAATTTCCATGCTTGTGCTCTGACCACTTGATTACACTCCCCTTTCTGAGCCAGAAACAGAACCCAAGAGTCCTGACTTCAGTCTCCTGTTCTAACTAGTCAATATTTTCTCTTCCCAGAGCTGGGAATAGAAGCAAGATATCCTGTCTTGCCGTCCCGTTGTCTGACCCCTGGAACCCAGCCCCTATTGCCTCTAGAAACCACACGAGCACAGCTTGTTCAGTTTCCCTTGGGCATATGGGATCACTACAGATATGGACAGTGCCTCCATTGCACGTTCTCTCTGCCATTCCAAATCATTCCTCACTTTCTAGGGGCACTAATGCATATTCTGCCCCCCTCCCCTCCCCCAGCATTCTCTCCCCTGCACCCATCCTCAAATTGATCGCTTCCATGTGCTCTAGTAACTAAACTACCTGAGTGTCTCTTGCTCCCCCATTTCACCTCCCTCTCCTTGTTCGGGATGAATTTCCTTTGGCCATGGGAGCAATATAGCAACGAACCCAGGTCTACTCCCTCGCTTCTCCTTTATCGATCACTCTCTCCCTTTGCCTATATATAGGCACTTTCTGTATTCCCAGCCCTGGTCCAGCAGCTGCCCCCAGCAGCCAGTGCTACAGAGGGCATCGCTGCCTGTAGAGATCTCCCCTCCCCCCTCTCTCCCCTCTGCTGCTTTTTCCCGCTTGGTGGGAGTTTATTTTGTAGAGGACACTGCTTCTTTTAAATGCTGGGCTTTCCCCTCCGTGGGGTGGGGGGGAAATCATTCTAATCACACTGGGTTTAAAACACCACCTAATTTATTTTTCCTCTCCGAGCTGGGAGCCGCTCGTGACTAATTTGGGCTGAATAGGTGGAGAAAGAAAGCAGCGGGCACACAATGAGCGGGGGAAAGTGTGGGAAAGCGAGCGAAAGAAAAGGAGGGCCAGGGCTTGCAGCGTGAGAGCTGGTAACGCCGCGCAGCGCCCAAATTCAGCATGAAGTCACTTTTCAGAGCAGACGCTTGGGCTGAAAACGCAAGTGGGACTATAGGTCAGGGCGGCGGGAGGAGTGGGGGTGGGAAATGGTTGGGCTCGCACAATGTGAAGGGAAGGAGGAGGTGGGGTGAGAGAAGAGAGATGGGCACAGTGTGTGTGTGTGTGTGTGTGTGTGCGTGCCCCTTCACAAAGAAACACAAACACATCTTCCCGCTCGCGCTGTCCCCTTCACCCCAATGGCCTCCTGCCCCTGAGTCGTCTGTGGCTGGGTTGGAAACTTCTTGTGTTTAAATTCAGAAAAATAAGGAAACAAAACCAGAGCCAGAGAGAGAGAGGGGAGGGGGTTAATACAGAGCAATACACTTTAAGATTTCTTCTGTCCCTTCCTTCCCCTCCCCACAGTTTTAAATATCTTATAGGCCTGCACTGAAATCTCTTCTGGAGTCGCCTTGAAACTGACTGTAGGTAAACCCCCTTGCTTGAAGTTGTGTTATGTTCAAATTGATTAGGTTACAGGTTATCCTCTTCCCCTGCCCCCAACTGCTTCAAGGGCTGGTTAGTTTCACAGCAAGGGCCCATCCTGCTCTGTACTGCTGTGTCTTGAGGTGCTGCCCCTTCTGTGCACCTTAACAGTTATAATTCTGACCACGCTCTTCCCCTCCTCCCTGCGTTTGGAGTTGAATGGACTGTTTAAAAAATAAATATCTATATCCATCTTGCAACAACTGGGACTTGGTGAGCTGCTGCTGCGATTGGCTCAATCCCTGGAGTCTCTGGCTAATCCAAGGGGTTCAGGACTAGTTAAACTCTGATTTGCACAGCTTGCTTGGGCCGTGAATCAACTGTGCTTTTCCCCTAGAAATCGGAGCTCAGGGCGGCCTGTTGGGTGATCCAGTCCACATTGCCTCCAGAATCCAAGGCCAGGGATGGATTTTCTATAGAATGAATATAATTTCACTACCCCAAATATTTTTCAGGACAGAAGGAATGTTGCTGAGTAGTTAAAGTAGGAAGCCTGGTATCTCTACACCAAGGCTTAGAGCAGGGGCTTTGGTGTCAGGACTCTTGGGTTCTAATCCTATCTTCAGAAGCGGTAATGTCTAGTGCATAGGGGCAGGGGCTGTGAGTCTGGAGTCCTGGCTTCTCTTCCAAGCTCTATTTCTTGAGTGGCTGGTGTCAAGACATTTCAGGGGGCCTCTGGGCCCTGTCTGTGGGGAAACTTGGGCTGCATGATGGTTTTGTGAAACACATCGAAAGCGGAAGTGGCTTGACCCAGAGGGAGTTGGTGTCGGAGCTGGCAGCAGAACTCAGGCATCCTAGCTCCCCTCCCTTGCAAGAACGGCTCTGGACATTACCTAACTCCATGGTTGCTCCCTCAGTCCTGCCCCTTTCTGAAGTACACATCTGTGTGTTACTCCTTCCCCCCAGCAGCTCTGTTTGCTAGATGTACTCAAGCTGGAAGCTGGAGGGAGGGGCGTGTGCCATGGTTGGCCATGTCATGACCCGTCAGGACATGCTTTGGGAAGCACATGGTCTGGCAAAGGCCTGAAGAGAAGTGAGTGAGCTGGGCAGTCCTCTCTTCCCCAGATAGCTCCTGCAATCAACTCTTCCTCCCCGGCACCTTGCCCCTCAGCTGTCAATCACACTTCTCATTGCTGTCCTACTGTATCTGCTCTTGGCACTACTGCACTGGAAGCTTGGTGCCCAGACCTCAGCCAGGCCAGAGCCCCTGTGTACTGGATGCTGTATGGACGTGTCATAAATTCAGAGATTA
Source organism: Emys orbicularis (assembly GCF_028017835.1). NCBI lineage: Eukaryota > Metazoa > Chordata > Testudines > Emydidae > Emys > Emys orbicularis. Next base: position 23,217,858 of record NC_088701.1, read on the forward strand.
CAAGGCCAGGTGGGACCACTATGGTCCTCTAGTCTGACCTCCTTTATAGCACAGGCCAGATAATCCCCCAGTCCCTGCGCTCAGGTAGAAGGCTGGAGTGGGGGACTCAACAGAACCTGTTGTTTCTCTTCTGCTGAGCCAGGAGCTCCCAGAGATGAGGGTCAGATGTTAGATGTTCCCTGTTGCTCCTGTGTAGTGTAATTGACTTGTCGAGGGGTCTCAGAAGGGAAGATGTTTTCAATAACTGGGGGATTTCCCCCCCAATCTCATCCCAGGTGCCTTGGAAGAAGAGACTCAGCGGGGAATAGAGTGAGGACCTTTATTCTCTCTCCACAGTTGTGTGCGTGCCATTCTGCTCCCGCCCTGCTCATGGCAGCCTCGGGGTGACCTGCCCCTCTGCTTTGCTTGGCCTTTCTCCATCAAGGACAGCTTCTCCCAGCTGTGAAGCAAGGTTCAGAAGCACATACAGCGGCAGGTGGCAGTGCCCCTATGCATGGATTCCCTGGGCTGCTCTCCAGAGCTTTGGTCCCAGCGCCACGGGCGAAGCTGCAGCTTAGCCCTACAGCATGGTAGGCTGAGGTTTATAAAGCCGTGGTCGATAGGGGATGAACAGTTAGGACAGGTTCTGTTCTAACCTTTAGAAGACAGGGATGTCCCTGAGGAGGAGGTGGTGTAGGGCTCTAACCATCGGCTTAGAACTGCTCCCCAGCAGGGTCAGCTCAGCCCTTTGTCCTTCCACGGCGGATACCCTGTGTTCCGTGGGGTCTACTGGCTGTGGACTGTGCCTATGAGACCTTGGACAACCAAGGGACATCCCACAGCTGCGTTTAGGCTGGGCCCATTGGATGACAATTGCCCCAAACCATCTGTTGAGCTGTGGACTGGCTGCTGCCCTGTACAGCACTGTGGGACCCATGTGTGCTTTATCAGGGGTGGGGTGCAGTGGCTTGTGCCCACCTCTCCAGCGTGATCGCTCTGCCACTGGCATTACAGTCCTTGCTTCACAGGCAGCCCTGGTGTCTCCTGCTACAGAGTCAGCAGGATCGGTGGATCCCAGCCAAGCTCCCTGCCTGCTGGTATAATTACTGTGAATGTTGCATGCGGACAGTCTTATTAGGCATCAGAGGGGGAAGGTTAGGAGAGCCAGATTATGGCATGGCTGGCATGGGGTTGCACCCCCTCCCTCTGACATGGCTGTGGGTGGTCACCAGGATGGAGGTAACTGGCTCTGTCCCTGTCCTAATTTGTCTGCCCTGCGTGCCTGCACCCTCTGTCTCTGAATTAGGTCAGCTGAGGGCCGGGGAAAGCAGGTGATGCGGGGCGCAGCTCCCAGCAGCCTTGGGGGAGACGCGACCAGAACAAAAGCGAGCTCTCATTAAACTTTTGACATCGTCCTTCGAAGCAAACCAACCAACCCAACCAGGAATGTTACAAGTGGGCTGACCTACCCTACCCCTTAGCCCAGCCCCATGCACCCCCTGGCGCTCTGGAGGAGTGGAACCCAGAGATCTAGATTCCAGCTAGAGCTCCAGCTGCTACCATCCGTCTGCCTCCGGGTGTGTAGTAGGTGGCAGCTTGGAGATGGGGGTTCAGTAATATTATAAACCCTTTAATAACAGTGGGGGGAGTTACCTGCCGGTATGCAACAGAGCCTGCAGCTGGAGCCCTTGTGTTTGAGCAATCCAGACTTATCTAGCTCAGGTACTGATCTGATGCTACTGTAATAGGGGACCAGGTAGGGCAGGGTCTGGCTGTTTTTCCAGGTGTCTGTATAGGTGGTCCCATGGGGTTATGGTCCATTACAGGGGCTCTCAGGTGCTGCACAGCTAACGAGTATCTCAGAGATTATCTACCCCCCATCACAGTGTCTCTGAGTACCTCTCAGCTTTTAATGCATTGATTCTCAATGCCTCTGTGAGGCCGGACAGGGCTGTTATTCCCATTGTACAGGTGGGGAAACTGAGGCACAAACTAAGTGATTTGGCCTAGGTTACCCAGGAAGTCTGTGGCAGAGTCAGGAACTGAACCTAGGGCTCTCAAGACCCCTGTACAGGGGGGGAGGGGGAGCAGCGCCGGGGTGTGGGAAGTCACTTTCCTGACTCTTCATGCTCCAGACACAACTCTATTCCCCTTTCACTTTCCCATTTTCCTCTGAAAGCAACTGGTCTGAGAATGTACAGCAGTGGGGTGAGTCTGTTGGGGACCTGGGCACCCTCCTGCCCTCTGGCTTCCCCGAGACCTTGGCCGGGCTCAGCACCTCTGAAAAGTAGCTGCTCGCACCTTTCAAAAACTCAACTGCAGCCGTGACTGTAGCGCTGCTGGGAAGGCTGGAGTGACAGCCCGAGGGGGGCGTTTCATGTTTCTCCCCAGCTTGGTAGCTGTCAGACAAGGCTGGGAGCACCCAGTCTCTGCTTCCTCTTCAATCTTTGTTTTATCTTCAGAGGCCGGACAGGAGGGGCAGCTAGTGCCAACTGCAGTGCGCTAGGGGACGGTTTGTGGTATGGATGCACCTGTCTAGAAAGAACTCAACTGAGCCCATCAATGTGTTTCACACCAGGCAACCGCAGGCTTGAGCCAAGCTGCTCACAGCCCCACAAATGTTCCCCTTCGGAGTCCTTCCCCCTTGTCCCACCAGCGATGCTAGCAAATCCCTCTGCTGCTCCATGCCCTCCCCCAGCCTGGTGGCACACGCGCTCACTGGTCTATAGGCCAAGGACCCAGCCAGCCTCAGGTTGGTTTAATGTCGGGGTGTGTGTGTGTGCCCCCTTGGTCCCCCACTCCCTCTACTCACAGCTGTAATTAGCTGTGACATTCTCAGCATACCTGCCAGCCCCTAATGAGGGCTCCATAAAAGCTGCCGTGATCTGGTTTCCTCTGGCACTTCAGGCCAGTTGTAAATCTCAGCTTTACAAGTTTGAGCTGCACGAGGAGGAAGCAGCCATCCGTGTGAAGCCGGGGGTGGGGGCGTGATCACCGTGTGTAGGTGGGAGGATGTCTTTGTCATCCACCAGGGCATTTGGCATCCTAGCAGAGGTATCAAACCGCATTGCTCTATATACTGCATGAGGCCTGGTATGCTGTGTGGACCCTTCCTAGACCCATGCCTCGGTGGGTCTCGGAGTTCAACGGCTAGAACGCTGCTCAGGCCCTGACTCGGACCGTTACAGTGACTGCAGCCCATCAATGTCACTTGGCTTTGCCAACGAGCAGCTGCTTTGGCCACACCAACCACCACGCTGTCCCTCTTGTCGACAGCTTTGCTTTGGCTCCATTGCCCTGGGCTAGCGCCTGTTCAGCTGGAGATCCTGAAGCAGTTGGCCAGCAGTTATTAAAGCTCCCGGCACCACCCCATGTTAGGTGTACGAGAGGGCTGTGTGTATCAGGGACTGAGGCCTGAAGAGACCGGCTTGCCCAGTCACATGGCAGAGCCGGGGCCTGATGCAGGGTCTCCTGATTTTTAGCCTGCTGTTCTGTCCGCTGAACCATGCTGCCTACTGCAGGGAGATCCCCTGTGTCCTACATTTTCACAAGTGATTCTGGGAGCCCAACCTGTGGCCTCTTCGAAGAGCTCAGTTTTCACTGGGTGGGTGCCAGGCACTGTCTGGCAATGGGGCCCTGTTGAGCTTTCCTCAGATGGGGTACCTAGAATCACTGCTGGCTTTGGAAAAGTTAGACCCCTTGCATTAACCAACCTGGGACTGCCCAGAACCAAGTTAGACAAGCTGCTCTCCCTCCCGGAGCCCCACATGGAAGGCCAGAGCCCTGCCTGCCTGAATTAGCATAACCCTGCCCCTTGGGAGGGGGTTTCTATTTGGGGCCTGTCCTCCCATTTTTTCCTTCCAGCCCCAAGGAAAGCGTGAGTGAGCAGCTGGCAGCCAGTGAGTTTTAGCTAAAAGACGGGACAGGGAACCACCAAACAGGTGCGGCCAAGGCAAGGTGCCTGCTGGGTAGCTGTGGGCCTGGATGCCCTTTGATTGCTGTAGCCTGGGGCCAGGGTGAATGTCACATGCTCTCCTGCCAGCCTGCCTATTTCGCTGGGGCTGGGGTTGGGGCAGGAGAGGGGCATTCAGGCTCCATGACTCACTCAGCCCTTGGCCCCTATGCTGAGGTGGCCCAGGAGGGAATGGTGGTTTTCAGGAGGAGCTGGGCTGAGACCCACCAAACTCATTTCACGCAGAGGCCCACCTGCCGCCCTTTGGCTGGGAGCAGCGGACGGTTCCTGCTGACCCAGTTGGCCAAAGGCTCTGCCTTGTGGTTTTGGGGAGCTGCTTTTCCCCTGGGGTTAGTAGCCAGCAGGAGCCCCCGAAACATCACCAGCCTCTTCAGAACATGTGGGATTCTTTAACTGCCCTGGGGGAGGGCCAGGATGCTCTAACCCTTTCTGCCCTGGCGGAGTGCTGCCTCCCACCCAGACCAAGCTGTGCGAGCTTTCTTCTCTCCGTTTCTCCGCTGCCCCCCTCTGCTTCCAAAGAAAAGGGCTGGAGCTTTTTGCACGACAGACCAGGCATAGCTGGCAGTGGCTGGAGCCTGTGGGCTGAGGGGGGCTATGCAGGTTCCACTCCTTGCACAGGGGTTCCCAAAGTGTGGGATGTATCAGCGAGGACTAGGTGGGGGGGGGGCATGGAAGGTGTACAAAGGAAGACCCTTAACAACCCACAGTGTGTGCAGGGGGCATGGTTGGCTTCATGCCAGCTCTTGCCCATTTGTCTGCATTAGCCAGGCCTGGGGGAGGGGGAAGGATATCCCTTGTCCATCTCTGGAGAGCCCCTCTGCTGGGGGGCGCTGCTGGAGCTACGGCTCGCCTTCCTTGCCTGTGCTCAGGGAGAGCCGACGTTCGATGAGAGCCGAGCCAGCAACTCTACCCCTGGGGGCCGATGTAGAGAGCAGTTTAACCAAGGTGCCAAGCCCACTGCTGGCACCATTTACCCCCTGCAGAATCAGCGCGGCCAGAACCCGCGGGGCCCTGCTATTCCACCCCGGCCTGGTGTCCGTCCCCTGGACTACTCTGCAGGCATCCTGAGGGGTGGGTGCCATCTGTGCAGGGCTGGATTGCTGCTGGGCGGGTCTGAGAGTAATCCTGGGCAAAGCCAACTGAGTCCAGTATTACTGAGGTCATCTGGCTGTGGCACTGATCTGCCCCCATGTGAGGGGAGGCGGTGCTGGCATCTCGGTTGTACCGATGGGATACTGAGGCACAGCATCTAAGGGCTTGTCCGCGTGCGAAAGTCGCACTGGTTTAACTCCTGTCAGTCGGAGGGCAATGTGTTGCCCACGTAGCAATACCAGTGTAGCCCCTTCTTCTCCCAGCAGCTCCTCCACCCGCGTGGTGGACTGGTTTTATGGTTAGCATCAGGGAGTGTGGGGAAAAAAGGAGAAACATTAGGAAACGTATTTTCGGAGCCAGTCAAAACTCAGGTCATTGAATCCAACCAAAAGCTCTCGAGGGAGGAGATGGCCAGGGGAGAGCTGAAGGGATTGGATGCGCCAACATATGTGGGTTTGGAAGGCTCTGAGGATGTGTAGTAGACTCAGCTGCAAACCTCAGAAGCTTTCCAGAGCCCACTATGGAGGGAGGTGCAGGCCAAGGGCCCGATCCTGTAGGCTGTTCCCCACAGAGCCCTGGGGATCAGCTCACACACACCAAGTCACTGGACCATGGCTGAAGTGCCTGTTCGAGCCAAGGCGATGCTGGATGCCCTTGCCTTGCCCCCAGGATATTTACAAGCCTGTTTCCTTTTTTGCTAAATCAGGAATGATTTACGATGCGCTGGCCCATATAGTCTATAATACGTCTCGTTCCAAAGAATCCCACAGGCCTTCGCCAGCCAGGAATAACTTGCCTGTATCGAGCCTCCCAAGTAAAGATCTCAAAGCATGTTGCAAACAGGAATTAAACTCCCCAACGCCCCCAGAGAGTAAAGACAGATAAGGAAACTGAGACTTAGAAAGGGGAAATGACTGACCCAAAGTCATACAGGGAACGGAACCCAGGAGTCCTGATCCCTAGGCCCTGCCCCCCTCCTCTAATCCACTAGACCCAACTTGCCTCCCAGAGCTGGCACTGGAACCCAGGTGTTTATGGCTAGGCAGAGCAAGCGAGAGAGATACCATCAACCAAATGGGAAATAAATCGAGCTCAGAGAGTTTCTAAAATGTACTAGTTGCAATCTGGGGAACAGAACTGCTGAGCTCTAGTCCTTGCATTAGGCTCTCTCATAAGACATCAAAGAAAAGTCACCAAAGGAAAATGCATTTGCCAGCAGATTTTTTTTCCTTTTTTCCTTTTTGTTTTGTTTGGCTATATAATTTTTATTGTACAAAAAAAGTCTAAAAAAAGAAAGAAAGAAAGAAAGAAATTGGGACAGAAGCAACAGTTATAATATATACAAATGACTAAAGCTTAGTTTATACAACATGGAAGAGAAATAAGTCATTTAATTTTTTCCCCCTTTCCTGTAGCTTTTTCTAGAATGGTTTATGAAAGAGAAGCTGTAAATCCCTCCTGTTCTGCCCCATCTCATCATAAACGTGAGCTTCCTCCGGTTTTTTATTTCTTACATTTTCATGTACCAGAGTTTTTTGTTGTTCTTTAGTTGATTGCGTCTGTGTGAAATTTGCCCCCTTGGTGAGAATTTTAAACAGGAATGTTTGCTGGGGGGAAGGAATTTGTTTCCTAGAGGGACGTTTTAACATGGACCACATGATATATAAGAAACCATATTGGTTTTTCCCAGAGGCTGTTAAATCCACCTCCAGCAGTGGATTCAGCTTGGAGAGTAGTTCCAGTGTTGCCTTCAGCTCAGGGACACTCAGCAGGGTCGTTTTTCTGTCTGTTTGGTGGAGAAGTGAAACACACTAAAGCTTTTTAAACTTCAAAGTCAACTGAACAGCAGCTGAAGAGGTGGCTGCTTGGAGCAGTGGGCTCTCTGGTTTAAGACTAATTTCTGTTGGACCATCTGGGAGGTGAGGGAGTGGTGGCATTTCCTTTTAAATATGTTATACAAAAAAACCCGTCACCCAACATGCGTGTTCTCAGCGTTGTATGTGGCTGTAGAATGCCTGCCGCCTGTGGATTTCAAAATGCCTCGCGCAGGAATGAAGCCTCACAAAACCCTTCTGAGGTAGGTATTCTCTTTGTTCTACTGAGGAGGAACACAAACCTTTGCTCAAGGTCAGGAATCCTGATTCCCAGCTTTAACCACTAGACCCAGCTCCCTTCCCACGCTGGCTTCGTAAAACTATTTAAAAAATCAAGGTTGCTCCTTAACACACAGCAACTACTTCCCTGCCCTTTCTGGAAGGGCTGTGGAGTTCTTCATAAGCAGTGGGCAGCTGGGCCCGTCTCTTATGGGCTGGAACACAGATTATTCTCCAGCGAGACGCCAATGCGCAGCCCAGGTTCTTCCCGTGCTCCTGGGCCACTTATCACGTGGGCAGAGTCCTCTACTTGGCCCCAAGTGATACCTGGGGATCGCAGGGCTGGACTGTGTGCTGGGGAACCCCGAATTGTCCCAGTTTGTCAGAGAAGATCTGTAGAAGATGCAAGAGCGGGGGAATTTCACACATTGCAAGTGGAGCTCAGTGAGGCAGTTACAAGCCGCCATCTGGATTCAGGCGAGTATCCTGGCACGAGTGCCTCGCCTCTGACCACTGGGATTCCATGGACACAGAGCAGGGCAGAGGGAACCAGCTCCTCTGGCAGCAAGGAAAAAACATCAAGACGCATACGCACTAATCCTTATGCACAGCAATTACAAGAAGAGAAAGCACAGACATAAAAGCAGCTCCTGTCGAGCCCTTGGTGTGTCACAAAGGGAAACCCCATACTAGTCTCTTAAATTTTCTTTAACCTTCCATAGTGCAAATGGTACCTTAGCCCAAGTCTCTCAATACAGACATTTTTACAGTGAACATTCAGCGTTCTCGAGTCAGACGCTTTGCCTCGCTCCTGCAATTTGGGAAGAATCAAGTCTCCTGTTGCCACTGCCTCTGAGCCTCCAGAGCGCCCCACAGCTCGCGCTGCCTGTCGCCTCCTAGATGGATTGAGTGAGAGGGAGCAGTGCAGCCGGATGAGACTATCCAGTGGGGGTGGATGGATACATCAGTCAAGTCAATAAATGTTCCATGGATTCTTGTAGGAAGCCTGTTGATGGGCACCTGCTGTGGCAGCCTCTGGACCTGGAAATCAGCTGACGAAACAAATCTAACCCTTTCCTGGGAATACAAGTTCCTGCCTGGTGCAGCGGCCAGTGCCTGGAAACCCAATGCCAATCCTTGCCAGAAGAGTCCCTCGTGATGGGAGCACATGTGCCCGTCTGTAATGGTGGAACCTCATCTGAATCGCTGGCTCAGGCCCAGGGCAAGTGAGTCACAGGTGCAGGACTGGAGCGGAAAGCGCTGAACTCTTTGATTTTTTTTTATTATTATTATTATTATTACTTTTTAAAATATTTTTATTTATTTATTTTTGATGTTCAAGTGCTGTGTTTGGTCATGTGATTAAAACAACAACAACAACAATGAAAAAACAACCCAACCAATGAATGGCCTTTTGGTCACGTGATTAAAAAAAAAAAAACCCCACCCCAACCAATGGCTTCTTTCCTGAGCCGCCATCCTCGTAAACTCTTCTCTTCATCTTCAGATACCCATTGAAAAAAACAAACACAAGCTAAGACATTACGCACAGTAACATACACAAAGTAAATAATAATAAAATACTCGTAGGGCTGATCTGTACAAACACACATGAAACAACACCTGCCTGCCCTCAGCCAGTCAGATTCCCCCGGACAATACACAGAACAGCCATGGGTGACGTTCCCCATTGCCAGAGTTAGGACTTTTCATCTCTGGTGTCACCTGGCTGTAAAAATTTCCCCAAATTTCTCCATGCCCCAGCCAACGGCCAGTGAGAGCTTCCATGTTTAAGAGGGAGAGAAGGGGCCTGCCTGGCAGATGTGTGTATCTAGGAAGGGGTTGTGTATTTGCAGGGAGATGGACTGCAGGGTCTACTACACCGTTCTCATTTCTAACTTCCCTGATTCAAACACCACCATCTCACTGGTGGGTCTCCCATTGACTGGGAGAACTTAAACCAGCCTGGTGAAAGCACTAGGAAATATGCTGTAAGGAATGAAGGAGGCAGAATAGATGAGACCTAAGGGTTGTTTTTCATCTCTGATGTGTAGGATTCTTTAGGCTTCATCTCTCATGGGGACGATCTAGGTGGCTTGTCAGCTACTGTAGCCACAAATAAGTTCCTGGTCATGTTCTCTCTCTCCTAGCCCACCTCCCGAGCCTGTAGTTAGCATGAAGGACTGATCACAGCTGTAGTTAGAAGCTTGCTCGAGAGCTCCCTTGGCTGCTGTGAGCAAGACACAACTGAGCTATGCTAGGATAGCCCATTGTTCAAAGCCTTTCAAAACAGCCTTGGTGAAGCATTAGAAATGTCCTGTGGGGAACAATCCTTCCCCCATAAATCTAACTGGTCTTTTCCATCTCTGATCTCTGGGTTAACATTTCCCCCCTCCATGTCTGAGTGAGGCCACCAACAGGAAACTGAACTTAGTCAGAAATAGCCTCGTCATTCACGCTACCTCCCTCTGCTCCCCCGTGGCGACGGGGCACATGATGGCAAGTATGTGGCCCAGTTCCATAGCTTAGGTCACCTAAGAACACCTCCATCTTAAAATTGGAGGGGATTCAAATATGTAACAATCGTCCAATCCCAGGCTGACCTGCGCCGCTTTAGAGAGGGGTTCTGGGAAAAGGTACTGAACAGCTCAGCTGGGCTTGGGAAGCAGTGTTCCCCAGGCATGTTGGCAAGGGAGCGGTTTGCCTCCTAGATGCTGAATGCTGTCCCTTGGCGAGCCAGCCCAGCTCCAGGAGAGTGAGGGGAGCAGCAGCAGCGGGATAACCCACCGACTCCAGATCGCCGAAGCGTCGTTCTCAGTGACAATGCTGGAAGCAGCCAGAGCCCGGGCGGTGGCGGCTAGAAAATGAACCTTCCCCGTATGAGACGAGCAAACAGGAACCGGGATCATTGCGAGGGAATAAAACCAGGGCCCTGCCAGGTTACTGTTAGAGCTGTTTCCTTGAGCATGACCACTCCTGAAATGCTGCCTTCATGGCACTTGGGCGTTCCTAGAGCAGGGTCTTGTGGGAGAAGCACAGAGCCAGCAATTCCTGGCTCTGTCCCTGACTTCCCATGTGACAGTGGGCCAGCCGCTTCCCCTTTTTACACCTCCATTTCCCCACAGGCTGCGAGGCAGGGGTGAGCCCCATTTCACAGGGGGAACTGAGGCACAGCTGGGGAAGCAGCTCCCCAAAAGGACAACAGCAGGAAAGAAATCCAGGTGCCTTGACTCCCAGTCACCTGGGCTAACTCCTAGAGCAATGTAGCCCAGACCGTTCTATTCTGAATACCTTAGTACATGCTCACTGGTGTAGTAATATCTCTTGGGTCCTTCCGATTGAGGCATCACGGTGAGGGGTTAGATACAAAGCTGCTCCGGTTCCTTTTTGCTCAAGTCCTGCGTTTCCAGAGTGACACCAGCCAGAGGGGCAGAGTGTATCTCTGTTGGTAAGAGGAAGAGGTGTGTTCTTGGACCCCCAAACTGGGGCTGCCCTCCATGCCTGGACTGGGAAGCATCATGCTAAGGTGTGAAGAGACTAGAAGGTCCCCAGCAGCAGATTTGACAGAGGAGCAGGGGCTGTTTCCTTGTCCCTGCTTCAGATGCCAGATGGGAAAATGATTCCCAGGCACAATAAAGCAGCAGTGGGCTGCAGGGACCATGAGAATTGGCCCGTCTGCTCCTGGTTCGGTCGGCTGCTGCCTCCGGGGCTCAGAAGGTTCTTTGCAGGTGTCGATTCCAGCGCTGCCTCTTCACGAGAACAGCGCTGCAGCCACCCAGGTACTGTGTGGGGCTCCCCGCCCACTCGCTGACCCTATGATCCTGTCGCCCCACTGGGTCCTTCCTCTCTCTCTGCTCCACGGTCGGAAGCTGGCAGTTGTGGCTGTGGTGATGCGCGAGGCAGACTCCTTCACAGCTGGGCTGGGGCTGTGTGGGTGTCACAGTCGAGACAGGGGACAGGGAGGCCAAGGCAGATGGTGCCACTTCAGATCACAGCCACATCGGAGGGACAGGTTCTTCTTCTAACGAGACTAAGATCTGGCTCTCTGTCGCTCAGGACTTCAGCATGAAAACAGGATCTCTGCGTCCTCAGAGTTCATGGCATCCTGTTGCTTTAGTGACCCCTCCTTGAAACCAGACAATATTCCGATCTCCTTTCCGACCCTGCCCTGCCCAGGCCTCCCTTGGCAGTGAACGGAAAACACTTTCTTGTCCTGCCAAGAGCGCAAACTGCAGACCTAAGTTGGCTGGTGTGTGCCAGAAAGCTCCGCCTGCTCCAGCAGTGGGGGGCTAATGGGCAAGGAGGATGAGAGTCAGGCGGATGGAATACTGAAGGTACCGCAAAGTGGCAAAGGGTTGGTGTTTCCTTCCTTTCTCTAGCAGGAGCTCAGCCTGATCCCTTTCATTGCCTAGGTTAACAGCCTGGCTAGAACCAGATCATGGGCTGAAGAAGTTAGTTAATCTATGTACAGTGCTTTGAAAATGTAAAGCGCTACAGTCTATAAGTGCTAAGGAGTGAGGCAGCCATGAGATCTGCGGTCTGCGCCTGGCCCTGCCATTGGCTCTTTGTGCGACGCTGGGACGGTGACGTCCTCGCTCTGCGCCTCACTTCTCCCTCTGGCGAGCGGGGCCATCCCCTTTGTAAAGCGCTTTGAGATCCACGGACAAAAAGCCTGAGACAAGTGCTAAGTATTGTCGGCCCATCCTGCTCCCCTAGAGTCAGTAGCTCAGCTGGAGCAGAACTGATCTCTCCAGCAGTGGCAGATAGCAGGATCCAAGGGATCTATTCCCAGAGCCTCTTTCATCCCGACCCACCCCTAAGTGCTTTGTAGGGTGTATACCTAGAACCAGGGAGGCCCCAGCCACGGGGGAAAGGCGGGAATACCTGGCAGCCTTTCTGCCCTAGTACCTGCATCCGGTATCTCGGGAGAGGAAAGCAAGGCGGCGTTGGCTCCAGCTGACCCCCAAGAGGAGCTTAGAGAGGCCCCGTTGGAATTTGGCCAGGACGCCAGACTCTTAAGATAAGTGCTAGGGGCGGGGACTCTCCGGCCTTTTCCTCCAGTGGGCCCCACTCGCACAGGGAGCATCTCACCGACAGCTCCCTCCCCAGTCGCAGGCCCGGCCTCGCCCTGGGCCCACTACAGCTGATGCGTCCATGGCAAAGGAACGGGGCGAAAGGGCTGAGGTATTTTTAGCTTCACACAGTTCCGTAGCTGGCAGCAGGCTGAGGAGCCAGGTCTCAGCCGAGCCAGCGTGGGAAGTGTTGTGCTCCAGGGGTTTTAATGACCACGAGGCATCAGGGACTTGGTCTGACATCTGCAGTGGAACATCATCCAACTCCCCCGCGGTCCGCCGGCTCGGCGCCGGGGACGCTGCCCCATGACAGCTCGGAGATGGCGACCCACGGATTCTGTTTGCATCCTCCCGATGGCACGGGCGGGGGTGGGGGCAGCCCCAAGCAGCAGGAGCCAGTGAACTCTTAAGAAACAAGGATCCTGTTTTTGTGCAAATGTTCTTAGTAATAATCCAAACAGCGAGGGCAGAGTGGGAAGCAAATGTGCTGCATCAGCAAAATTCTCCACGGCCAGGGTTTCTGGCCAAGTTTTCCTCCTTTAGAGATAAACTCGACCCATATGTGTCCATCCTGCCTCACACCAGTAACAAACCCCAGGCTCCGCTCAGGTCAGCGGGATGAAGCTTCCTGTTTTCCTGAATAGTGATCCACTTTTTGACCAAGAAGGTAATGCCCATGGAAGTGCCAGGCCGGCTGAACCCACAGACCGGGGAGCTTGCCCTATGCCACCCCTTCAGCCAACCTTAGAGATGCTCCGTCTCCAGGAGCTCTCTGGTGCCAACACATAGGCTGGTGAATCCCGATTGCAATGATGGTTCTTCCACTAGGACTCCCTGACTCACTTCACACAGGGGCCCCCAGTCGGGGGAACCATGTCTGGTCCCTGGGCTGAATGCAAAGCAGCAACCGAGAGGCAAATCATTGGCAGGCTGATTACCTGAGCCAGCTAGCAGAAAATCTCTCCATAACCGCCCCTATTCCAGGAGCCAGTCGGGATCCACACAGTGACTGCACAACCGGGCTCATTTCCTCCTCGCACACCCTCCGTCCAGAGCCCTGATCCTCCTGCTCTGCGCACTGCTGCCTGCCTGGCTCCCATGGCTTCTGGAGACCGAGACCACCACAGAGATTGGGGCCTGGGCCGAACCCGGCAAACCGCTCTCGCCAGGGCATTGGGACAGCAGGGGGAAGCGCCTCCGCTCCACGGCCCGTTGGGGTTCATCAGGGAAGCACATGGAGCCATGTTCGTCCCTGTGACTCTCTTCACAGATCTCAGTGATGGAAAAGCCCTGAGAGATCCTGCCTAGTCCCTCCAAACAGCTCAACTGGATCCCACCTGGTCCACAGCCCATACGGCCAGGGCCGGATTGTTCCCTCCAGTCTGTTCCTAATGCTTTGTCTACACAAGTGCCCTTCAAGAGACTTCCGCAGTCAGAGACACTGCTCCTGTTCTGGCCTCCACCTGGCTGGGAATGCAAATGGAGCTTCCAGGAGCCAGGATTCCCCATCCCTCGCTCACCTGCTTGGGGCAGATCGTCTGGCTTTCCTCTGCCTATGCTAGTGGGCTCTCAGTCTGTTGCTAACCCAGGCAGGCTACCCCTGGAGGGCTGTGGGGTTTAGGCCAGAATCTCAGACCTAACGTGGGGCAGGGGGTTATTTGGTGATTCCGAAGACAGCAAGAAAAGGGTTTATGTAAGTGCATTAAAAACCACAGCCATTCACACGGCTCTGTCCAGGTGAGGTGGGAGGCCACATGCTTTTCTAGTGTAGTAGCCAGGCGAATTGTGAATTCTCGCAAGGAGAATAATTAATAAATAAATAAGTTACCGTGGGAAGCCGTCTCCTCCCAGGCCGGGCCCCTGTGCGGCCAGCATTCTAGCACGAGTGGCATGCACGGCCCCCTGTGGGAGTGGGGCTGCAGGGGACTTGCTGGACTCCTTCACCTGCTCCTGCAGTCCTCTCGCAGGCAAAAACTCCCAGGGTCCCCCCCCCACCATATTAGCATCAAAGCTGGGCCCAGACAGGAGCTGGAGCCTGTCATCCCTACAATGGGATCAGGGAGTTTGGGGTGTGCAGGGGATGGTGGGATGGGTGGGATGGGGTGCCAGGATGGAAAGATTCGGGCTGAGATGGGGTGGTGGGGAGTTCAAGAGGTGCTGGGATGCCAGGATGGGCGCATTCAGGGTGCACAAGGCGTGCTGGGATGGGGGGGTTGGGGTATGCAGGGGTAATGGGGGGTTAGGATGCACAGGGGTGTCGGGGGTTGGGGTGAGTTTGCTCTGGAGCAGATTGCCAAGGAACAATGAGATCAGGGAGCCTGACCATAATCTGGGCTCCCGGCACCTGCTCTGGGCCAGGTGGTGGGGTCAGATCAGGCAGTTTAACCTGTGCTGGGCCAGCAGGATCAGACTTTCCAACATCAGCAATGCAGCCCCAGCCCTCCATGTCCCCCCTAGCTCTCCGCAGCACGCACTGGCTGGGTCCGGGGAGCCAAGCGATCCATTCTTTGGAGCCCTGCCAGGGGAATTCTCTCTCTCAAAGGGCAGGCAGCTGAAATCCCCTCTCCCGTCCCCCCGAAACAAAACCACTGGGAAGAAAAGGCCAGTGATCCAGGGTATCTTTCCTTTTTACCAGGCCGCTTTGTTCTTCGGTTCTTCTCTCACTCCGTACAAAATATCCTGTGTGTTTCTGTGAGCACTCCAACTCCATACAATTGTTTTGATTTTTTGTTTTTAACTTAAACACATAGAAAGCTTCCACTGCTTGTAAACGGTTGAAGAGTCGCTGTCCTGCCGTCTCAGCGTTAACCATTTCGCTCCCAGGCCGCCCAGGGACCGGCTAGTCCTCCAAGAACCAAAGCCCGGTAAGAGACACCTCTCTGACTGAGCCGCAGCTGGTGGTTGAGGCTGATGACCGGGTGGGGGTGAGGGGGCGGGGAATAATGCCTTTGCAGGTACCCCGGCTGCCCCCCCCATGTGGGGATGCTTGCTTATTGCACAGTGCATGGCGAAGCGCGGGAGAGTTTGGGTTTGGTTCGTTTTTCTTGGGAGGGTTCTGTCTCTCCCCCCTCCCCCGACATTCACAAAAGAATTTTAATGTTCGTTCTTTTTATATCTATAAAAAAAGGGGGGGAAGCAAAGATGATGCTTGCTGGTTGGCCGGGAGCACGGGAGCGGGGCTGGGGGAGCACCGGCTGGGTTTTAAGAGCAGCCGCATCTGTCAACCACCATGCCCGGGATCTTCCCGTAGATAATCTGCTGTTTGTCATTGAAGTAAAGCATGTTGATGGGGGACATCTTGGTGGGGGTGCAGCAGGGCCCGGCCGAGCCCCGGGGGTTGGCCTGTTGCACCAGGTGGGTATGCGGGTACTTCTGCATGAACATGTACTCGCACTGGCCCGAGCAGTAGTTGGCTTTGTACCGCTTGGGGGCAATAATCCAGTCCCAGCCGAAGGCCTCAAAGTCAACAGTCAGCGGGTAGCGGCAGCAGCGGGACTCGGTGGAGTGCTCGTCGCAGTCCAGCCCCAGGTTGCGCCGCGAGCGCTTGTTGTTCTCCAGCACGCGGAGCTCCATGAAGGGATGCTGGGGGGAGAGAGCAGACACCTGAGCCTTGGCTCCGGGGCAGCTAGGGCCAGCGTTTGGGGAGGAGGAGCATGCTGCAGGGAGCCATCCCATCAGCTCCCTCTACCTCCCCAACCTTCCCTAGCTACCTGTCCACCCAGCCATCCCTAGCCTCCATCCACCCAGCCACCCTTCTGTATCCATCATCCTTCCCTAGCTACCTGTCCACCCAGCCATCCCTAGCCTCCATCCACCTAGCCACCCTTCTGTATCCATCATCCTTCCCTAGCTACCTGTCCACCCAGCCATCCCTAGCCTCCATCCACCTAGCCACCCTTCTGTATCCATCATCCTTCCCTAGCCTCCATCCACCTAGCCACCCTTCTGTATCCATCACTCTTCCCTAGCCTCCATCCACCTAGCCACCCTTCTGTATCCATCACCCTTCCCTAGCTACCTGTCCACCCAGCCATCCCTAGCCTCCATCCACCTAGCCACCCTTCTGTATCCATCACTCTTCCCTAGCCTCCATCCACCTAGCCACCCTTCTGTATCCATCATCCTTCCCTAGCCTCCATCCACCTAGCCACCCTTCTGTATCCATCACCCTTCCCTAGCTACCTCTCCACCCAGCCATCCCTAGCCTCCATCCACCTAGCCACCCTTCTGTATCCATCACCCTTCCCTAGCTACCTCTCCACCCAGCCATCCCTAGCCTCCATCCACCTAGCCACCCTTCTGTATCCATCACCCTTCCCTAGCCTCCATCCACCCAGCCACCCTTCTGTATCCATCACCATTCCCTAGCTACCTGTCCACCCAGCCTTCCCTAGCCTCCATCCACCTAGCCACCCTTCTGTATCCATCATCCTTCCCTAGCTACCTGTCCACCCAGCCTTCCCTAGCCTCCATCCACCTAGCCACCCTTCTGTATCCATCATCCTTCCCTAGCCTCCATCCACCTAGCCACCCTTCTGTATCCATCATCCTTCCCTAGCTACCTGTCCACCCAGCCTTCCCTAGCCTCCATCCACCTAGCCACCCTTCTGTATCCATCACTCTTCCCTAGCCTCCATCCACCTAGCCACCCTTCTGTATCCATCATCCTTCCCTAGCCTCCATCCACCTAGCGACCCTTCTGTATCCATCATCCTTCCCTAGCTACCTGTCCACCCAGCCTTCCCTAGCCTCCATCCACCTAGCCACCCTTCTGTATCCATCACCCTTCCCTAGCCTCCATCCACCTAGCCACCCTTCTGTATCCATCATCCTTCCCTAGCCTCCATCCACCTAGCCACCCTTCTGTATCCATCACCCTTCCCTAGCCTCCATCCACCCAGCCACCCTTCTGTATCCATCACCCTTCCCTAGCTACCTCTCCACCCAGCCATCCCTAGCCTCCATCCACCTAGCCACCCTTCTGTATCCATCACCCTTCCCTAGCTACCTGTCCACCCAGCCATCCCTAGCCTCCATCCACCTAGCCACCCTTCTGTATCCATCATCCTTCCCTAGCTACCTCTCCACCCAGCCATCCCTAGCCTCCATCCACCTAGCCACCCTTCTGTATCCATCACCCTTCCCTAGCTACCTGTCCACCCAGCCATCCCTAGCCTCCATCCACCTAGCCACCCTTCTGTATCCATCATCCTTCCCTAGCTACCTCTCCACCCAGCCATCCCTAGCCTCCATCCACCTAGCCACCCTTCTGTATCCATCACCCTTCCCTAGCTACCTGTCCACCCAGCCATCCCTAGCCTCCATCCACCTAGCCACCCTTCTGTATCCATCATCCTTCCCTAGCTACCTCTCCACCCAGCCATCCCTAGCCTCCATCCACCTAGCCACCCTTCTGTATCCATCACCCTTCCCTAGCTACCTGTCCACCCAGCCTTCCCTAGCCTCCATCCACCTAGCCACCCTTCTGTATCCATCACTCTTCCCTAGCCTCCATCCACCTAGCCACCCTTCTGTATCCATCATCCTTCCCTAGCTACCTCTCCACCCAGCCATCCCTAGCCTCCATCCACCTAGCCACCCTTCTGTATCCATCACCCTTCCCTAGCTACCTGTCCACCCAGCCTTCCCTAGCCTCCATCCACCTAGCCACCCTTCTGTATCCATCATCCTTCCCTAGCTACCTGTCCACCCAGCCTTCCCTAGCCTCCATCCACCTAGCCACCCTTCTGTATCCATCATCCTTCCCTAGCCTCCATCCACCTAGCCACCCTTCTGTATCCATCATCCTTCCCTAGCTACCTGTCCACCCAGCCTTCCCTAGCCTCCATCCACCTAGCCACCCTTCTGTATCCATCACTCTTCCCTAGCCTCCATCCACCTAGCCACCCTTCTGTATCCATCATCCTTCCCTAGCCTCCATCCACCTAGCCACCCTTCTGTATCCATCATCCTTCCCTAGCTACCTGTCCACCCAGCCTTCCCTAGCCTCCATCCACCTAGCCACCCTTCTGTATCCATCACCCTTCCCTAGCCTCCATCCACCTAGCCACCCTTCTGTATCCATCATCCTTCCCTAGCCTCCATCCACCTAGCCACCCTTCTGTATCCATCACCCTTCCCTAGCCTCCATCCACCCAGCCACCCTTCTGTATCCATCACCCTTCCCTAGCTACCTCTCCACCCAGCCATCCCTAGCCTCCATCCACCTAGCCACCCTTCTGTATCCATCACCCTTCCCTAGCTACCTGTCCACCCAGCCATCCCTAGCCTCCATCCACCTAGCCAGCCTTCTGTATCCATCATCCTTCCCTAGCTACCTGTCCACCCAGCCTTCCCTAGCCTCCATCCACCTAGCCACCCTTCTGTATCCATCACCCTTCCCTAGCTACCTCTCCACCCAGCCATCCCTAGCCTCCATCCACCTAGCCACCCTTCTGTATCCATCACCCTTCCCTAGCCTCCATCCACCTAGCCACCCTTCTGTATCCATCACCCTTCCCTAGCTACCTGTCCACCCAGCCATCCCTAGCCTCCATCCACCTAGCCACCCTTCTGTATCCATCATCCTTCCCTAGCTACCTCTCCACCCAGCCATCCCTAGCCTCCATCCACCTAGCCACCCTTCTGTATCCATCACCCTTCCCTAGCTACCTGTCCACCCAGCCATCCCTAGCCTCCATCCACCTAGCCACCCTTCTGTATCCATCATCCTTCCCTAGCTACCTCTCCACCCAGCCATCCCTAGCCTCCATCCACCTAGCCACCCTTCTGTATCCATCACCCTTCCCTAGCTACCTGTCCACCCAGCCATCCCTAGCCTCCATCCACCTAGCCACCCTTCTGTATCCATCATCCTTCCCTAGCTACCTCTCCACCCAGCCATCCCTAGCCTCCATCCACCTAGCCACCCTTCTGTATCCATCACCCTTCCCTAGCTACCTGTCCACCCAGCCTTCCCTAGCCTCCATCCACCTAGCCACCCTTCTGTATCCATCACTCTTCCCTAGCCTCCATCCACCTAGCCACCCTTCTGTATCCATCATCCTTCCCTAGCTACCTCTCCACCCAGCCATCCCTAGCCTCCATCCACCTAGCCACCCTTCTGTATCCATCACTCTTCCCTAGCTACCTCTCCACCCAGCCATCCCTAGCCTCCATCCACCTAGCCACCCTTCTGTATCCATCACTCTTCCCTAGCCTCCATCCACCTAGCCACCCTTCTGTATCCATCATCCTTCCCTAGCCTCCATCCACCTAGCCACCCTTCTGTATCCATCACCCTTCCCTAGCTACCTCTCCACCCAGCCATCCCTAAGCCTCCATCCACCTAGCCACCCTTCTGTATCCATCACCCTTCCCTAGCCTCCATCCACCCAGCCACCCTTCTGTATCCATCACTCTTCCCTAGCCTCCATCCACCTAGCCACCCTTCTGTATCCATCACCCTTCCCTAGCTACCTGTCCACCCAGCCATCCCTAGCCTCCATCCACCTAGCCACCCTTCTGTATCCATCACCCTTCCCTAGCTACCTCTCCACCCAGCCATCCCTAGCCTCCATCCACCTAGCCACCCTTCTGTATCCATCACCCTTCCCTAGCTACCTGTCCACCCAGCCATCCCTAGCCTCCATCCACCTAGCCACCCTTCTGTATCCATCACCCTTCCCTAGCTACCTCTCCACCCAGCCATCCCTAGCCTCCATCCACCTAGCCACCCTTCTGTATCCATCACTCTTCCCTAGCCTCCATTCACCTAGCCACCCTTCTGTATCCATCACCCTTCCCTAGCCTCCATCCACCTAGCCACCCTTCTGTATCCATCACCCTTCCCTAGCTACCTGTCCACCCAGCCATCCCTAGCCTCCATCCACCTAGCCACCCTTCTGTATCCATCATCCTTCCCTAGCCTCCATCCACCTAGCCACCCTTCTGTATCCATCACCCTTCCCTAGCCTCCATCCACCTAGCCACCCTTCTGTATCCATCACCCTTCCCTAGCCTCCATCCACCTAGCCACCCTTCTGTATCCATCACTCTTCCCTAGCTACCTCTCCACCCAGCCATCCCTAGCCTCCATCCACCTAGCCACCCTTCTGTATCCATCACCCTTCCCTAGCCTCCATCCACCTAGCCACCCTTCTGTATCCATCACTCTTCCCTAGCCTCCATCCACCTAGCCACCCTTCTGTATCCATCACTCTTCCCTAGCCTCCATCCACCTAGCCACCCTTCTGTATCCATCACTCTTCCCTGGCCTCCATCCACCTAGCCACCCTTCTGTATCCATCACCCTTCCCTAGCTACCTCTCCACCCAGCCATCCCTAGCCTCCATCCACCTAGCCACCCTTCTGTATCCATCACCCTTCCCTAGCTACCTCTCCACCCAGCCATCCCTAGCCTCCATCCACCTAGCCACCCTTCTGTATCCATCACCCTTCCCTAGCTACCTCTCCACCCAGCCATCCCTAGCCTCCATCCACCTAGCCACCCTTCTGTATCCATCACCCTTCCCTAGCTACCTGTCCACCCAGCCATCCCTAGCCTCCATCCACCTAGCCACCCTTCTGTATCCATCACCCTTCCCTAGCTACCTCTCCACCCAGCCATCCCTAGCCTCCATCCACCTAGCCACCCTTCTGTATCCATCACTCTTCCCTAGCCTCCATCCACCTAGCCACCCTTCTGTATCCATCACTCTTCCCTAGCCTCCATCCACCTAGCCACCCTTCTGTATCCATCACTCTTCCCTAGCTACCTGTCCACCCAGCCTTCCCTAGCCTCCATCCACCTAGCCACCCTTCTGTATCCATCACTCTTCCCTAGCCTCCATCCACCTAGCCACCCTTCTGTATCCATCACCCTTCCCTAGCTACCTCTCCACCCAGCCATCCCTAGCCTCCATCCACCTAGCCACCCTTCTGTATCCATCACCCTTCCCTAGCTACCTCTCCACCCAGCCATCCCTAGCCTCCATCCACCTAGCCACCCTTCTGTATCCATCACCCTTCCCTAGCTACCTCTCCACCCAGCCATCCCTAGCCTCCATCCACCTAGCCACCCTTCTGTATCCATCACCCTTCCCTAGCTACCTGTCCACCCAGCCATCCCTAGCCTCCATCCACCTAGCCACCCTTCTGTATCCATCATCCTTCCCTAGCTACCTCTCCACCCAGCCACCCTTCTGTATCCATCATCCTTCCCTAGCTACCTGTCCACCCAGCCATCCCTAGCCTCCATCCACCTAGCCACCCTTCTGTATCCATCATCCTTCCCTAGCTACCTCTCCACCCAGCCACCCTTCTGTATCCATCATCCTTCCCTAGCTACCTGTCCACCCAGCCATCCCTAGCCTCTATCCACCTAGCCACCCTTCTGTATCCATCACCCTTCCCTAGCTACCTCTCCACCCAGCCATCCCTAGCCTCTATCCACCTAGCCACCCTTCTGTATCCATCACCCTTCCCTAGCTACCTCTCCACCCAGCCATCCCTAGCCTCCATCCACCTAGCCACCCTTCTGTATCCATCATCCTTCCCTAGCTACCTGTCCACCCAGCCATCCCTAGCCTCCATCCACCTAGCCACCCTTCTGTATCCATCACCCTTCCCTAGCTACCTCTCCACCCAGCCACCCTTCTGTATCCATCATCCTTCCCTAGCTACCTCTCCACCCAGCCACCCTTCTGTATCCATCATCCTTCCCTAGCTACCTCTCCACCCAGCCATCCCTAGCCTCCATCCACCTAGCCACCCTTCTGTATCCATCATCCTTCCCTAGCTACCTGTCCACCCAGCCTTCCCTAGCCTCCATCCACCTAGCCACCCTTCTGTATCCATCATCCTTCCCTAGCTACCTGTCCACCCAGCCATCCCTAGCCTCCATCCACCTAGCCACCCTTCTGTATCCATCACTCTTCCCTAGCTACCTCTCCACCCAGCCATCCCTAGCCTCCATCCACCTAGCCACCCTTCTGTATCCATCACCCTTCCCTAGCTACCTCTCCACCCAGCCTTCCCTAGCCTCCATCCACCTAGCCACCCTTCTGTATCCATCACCCTTCCCTAGCTACCTCTCCACCCAGCCATCCCTAGCCTCCATCCACCTAGCCACCCTTCTGTATCCATCATCCTTCCCTAGCTACCTGTCCACCCAGCCATCCCTAGCCTCCATCCACCTAGCCACCCTTCTGTATCCATCACCCTTCCCTAGCTACCTCTCCACCCAGCCTTCCCTAGCCTCCATCCACCTAGCCACCCTTCTGTATCCATCACCCTTCCCTAGCTACCTCTCCACCCAGCCATCCCTAGCCTCCATCCACCTAGCCACCCTTCTGTATCCATCACCCTTCCCTAGCTACCTGTCCACCCAGCCTTCCCTAGCCTCCATCCACCTAGCCACCCTTCTGTATCCATCATCCTTCCCTAGCTACCTGTCCACCCAGCCTTCCCTAGCCTCCATCCACCTAGCCACCCTTCTGTATCCATCACTCTTCCCTAGCTACCTCTCCACCCAGCCATCCCTAGCCTCCATCCACCTAGCCACCCTTCTGTATCCATCACTCTTCCCTAGCCTCCATCCACCTAGCCACCCTTCTGTATCCATCATCCTTCCCTAGCTACCTCTCCACCCAGCCTTCCCTAGCCTCCATCCACCTAGCCACCCTTCTGTATCCATCACCCTTCCCTAGCTACCTGTCCACCCAGCCATCCCTAGCCTCCATCCACCTAGCCACCCTTCTGTATCCATCACTCTTCCCTAGCTACCTCTCCACCCAGCCATCCCTAGCCTCCATCCACCTAGCCACCCTTCTGTATCCATCACCCTTCCCTAGCCTCCATCCACCTAACCACCCTTCTGTATCCATCACCCTTCCCTAGCTACCTGTCCACCCAGCCTTCCCTAGCCTCCATCCACCTAGCCACCCTTCTGTATCCATCACCCTTCCCTAGCTACCTCTCCACCCAGCCATCCCTAGCCTCCATCCACCTAGCCACCCTTCTGTATCCATCATCCTTCCCTAGCTACCTCTCCACCCAGCCATCCCTAGCCTCCATCCACCTAGCCACCCTTCTGTATCCATCATCCTTCCCTAGCTACCTGTCCACCCAGCCATCCCTAGCCTCCATCCACCTAGCCACCCTTCTGTATCCATCATCCTTCCCTAGCCACCTGTCCACCCAGCCATCCCTAGCCTCCATCCACCTAGCCACCCTTCTGTATCCATCACCCTTCCCTAGCTACCTCTCCACCCAGCCATCCCTAGCCTCCATCCACCTAGCCACCCTTCTGTATCCATCACCCTTCCCTAGCTACCTCTCCACCCAGCCATCCCTAGCCTCCATCCACCTAGCCACCCTTCTGTATCCATCACCCTTCCCTAGCCTCCATCCACCTAGCCACCCTTCTGTATCCATCACCCTTCCCTAGCTACCTGTCCACCCAGCCTTCCCTAGCCTCCATCCACCTAGCCACCCTTCTGTATCCATCACCCTTCCCTAGCTACCTCTCCACCCAGCCATCCCTAGCCTCCATCCACCTAGCCACCCTTCTGTATCCATCATCCTTCCCTAGCTACCTCTCCACCCAGCCATCCCTAGCCTCCATCCACCTAGCCACCCTTCTGTATCCATCACTCTTCCCTAGCCTCCATCCACCTAGCCACCCTTCTGTATCCATCACCCTTCCCTAGCTACCTCTCCACCCAGCCATCCCTAGCCTCCATCCACCTAGCCACCCTTCTGTATCCATCATCCTTCCCTAGCTACCTCTCCACCCAGCCATCCCTAGCCTCCATCCACCTAGCCACCCTTCTGTATCCATCATCCTTCCCTAGCTACCTCTCCACCCAGCCATCCCTAGCCTCCATCCACCTAGCCACCCTTCTGTATCCATCACCCTTCCCTAGCTACCTCTCCACCCAGCCATCCCTAGCCTCCATCCACCTAGCCACCCTTCTGTATCCATCACTCTTCCCTAGCTACCTCTCCACCCAGCCATCCCTAGCCTCCATCCACCTAGCCACCCTTCTGTATCCATCACCCTTCCCTAGCTACCTCTCCACCCAGCCATCCCTAGCCTCCATCCACCTAGCCACCCTTCTGTATCCATCACTCTTCCCTAGCTACCTCTCCACCCAGCCATCCCTAGCCTCCATCCACCTAGCCACCCTTCTGTATCCATCACTCTTCCCTAGCCTCCATCCATCTAGCCACCCTTCTGTATCCATCACCCTTCCCTAGCTACCTGTCCACCCAGCCATCCCTAGCCTCCATCCACCTAGCCACCCTTCTGTATCCATCACCCTTCCCTAGCTACCTCTCCACCCAGCCAGCCATCTCTAGCTAATCCATTGATTTCATCTACTAATCCAGCCTCCTCTGCCCTCTGCCGGCCCCTGATGGGGGGGGGGAGGTTCACCCTGTAGCTGGGTGCCAGGCAATGCAGGCCGTGGTCTGGGCTGAGCGCTGTGTCACTAGGCTGAGTGGGTCCCTCCCTCCTCCCCAGTGTTCAGCCTGGCCCTGCATTGGGCTCCAGCATGATTTGAATCCGGGGAGCCATAAACCCTGCCAGCAGGACAACTAGAAGACTAGGAAAGGGGGCTGACCCATCGGCTACGACTGGCCCAAGGACTCAGAGACAGGCCGGGCTCGGGCAGGAGCCAGCCATCTCCTCACTGGGGGCACAGACAGATGGTGGCAGATGACAGAACAAGTTGCAGTGGGGGAGGTCTAGGCTGGATATTCGGAAACACTATGTCACTAGGAGGTGGTGAAGCGCTGGAATGGGTTCCCTAGGGAGGTGGTGGAATCTCCTTCCTTAGAGGTGTTTAAGGCCCGGCTTGACAAAGCCCTGGCTGGGATGATTTAGTTGGGGTTGGTCCTGCTTTGAGCAGGGGGTTGGACTAGATACCCCCGAGGTCCCTTCCCACCCTGATCGTCTATGACTCTATCGTCTGAGGTGACCTGATGCATCTCCCACGGGAAGGCGGCCGTGGGTCTGGGCAGAAGGCGACAACCCCTCTCCCTTCTGCCCAGGAACAGGCAGAGACTGAGGCTGGCAGGTGAAACTGATGGGAAGAAGCATCCCCAGCAGCAGCCATCGATTGACCTGCAGCACGGTGGCCTCCATTCCATGCCTGCTGCTGGGGAGCTCGACGGCGAGGAAAGAGGCTCTGGGGCGGCTGGGAATCAGAAGGGGACAGGCCACACCCTCCACGTCAGCCTGGCTCCCCAGGGCTCAGAAATCCCCCTTCACAGGGAGAGCGTGGTGAACCCAGAGGGGAACGGGTGTGTGCCTCCCTAGAGCCATCAGGCTTCAGCCATTCTGGGACTCACAGCCCCCATAGCCCAGCCCTGGGTTCCCCCCAGTGCTGCCCGTGCCCCTCACTCCCGACCCACAGCCCCCATAGCCCAGCCCTGGGCTCCCCCCAGCGCTGCCAGTGCCCCTCACTCCCGACCCACAGCCCCCATAGCCCAGCCCTGGGCTCCCCACCCCCAGCGCTGCCAGTGCCCCTCACTCCCGACCCACAGCCCCCATAGCCCAGCCCTGGGCTCCCCACCCCCAGCGCTGCCCGTGCCCCTCACTCCCGACCCGCAGCCCCCATAGCCCAGCCCTGGGTTCCCCCCAGTGCTGCCCGTGCCCCTCACTCCTGACCCACAGCCCCCATAGCCCAGCCCTGGGCTCCCCACCCCCAGCGCTGCCAGTGCCCCTCACTCCCGACCAACAGCCCCCATAGCCCAGCCCTGAGCTTCCCCCAGCGCTGCCAGTGCCCCTCACTCCCGACCCGCAGCCCCCATAGCCCAGCCCTGGGTTCCCCCCAGCGCTGCCGGTGCCCCTCACTCCCGACCCGCAGCCCCTGCTAGCCCAGCCCTGGGTTCCCCCCAGCGCTGCCGGTGCCCCTCACTCCCGACCCGCAGCCCCCATAGCCCAGTCCTGGGTTCCCCCCAGCGCTGCCGGTGCCCCTCACTCCCGACCCGCAGCCCCCATAGCCCAGTCCTGGGTTCCCCCCAGCGCTGCCAGTGCCCCTCACTCCCGACCCGCAGCCCCCATAGCCCAGCCCTGGACTCCCCCACAGCTCTGCCGGTGCCCCTCACTCCCGACCCGCAGCCCCCATAGCCCAGCCCTGGGTTCCCCTCCCCCAGCTCTGCCGGTGCCCCTCACTCCCGACCCGCAGCCCCCATAGCCCAGCCCTGGGTTCCCCTCCCCCAGCTCTGCCAGTGCCCCTCACTCCTGACCCGCAGCCCCCATAGCCCAGCCCTGGGTTCCCCCCAGCTCTGCCGGTGCCCCTCACTCCCGACCCGCAGCCCGCATAGCCCAGCCCTGGGTTCCCCCCAGCGCTGCCCGTGCCCCTCACTCCCGACCCGCAGCCCCCATAGCCCAGCCCTGGGCTCCCCCCAGCGCTGCCCGTGCCCCTCACTCCCGACCCGCAGCCCCCATAGCCCAGCCCTGGGTTCCCCCCAGCGCTGCCCGTGCCCCTCACTCCCGACCCGCAGCCCCCATAGCCCAGCCCTGGACTCCCCCACAGCTCTGCCGGTGCCCCTCACTCCCGACCCGCAGCCCCCATAGCCCAGCCCTGGGTTCCCCTCCCCCAGCTCTGCCGGTGCCCCTCACTCCCGACCCGCAGCCCCCATAGCCCAGCCCTGGGTTCCCCTCCCCCAGCTCTGCCAGTGCCCCTCACTCCTGACCCGCAGCCCCCATAGCCCAGCCCTGGGTTCCCCCCAGCTCTGCCGGTGCCCCTCACTCCCGACCCGCAGCCCGCATAGCCCAGCCCTGGGTTCCCCCCAGCGCTGCCCGTGCCCCTCACTCCCGACCCGCAGCCCCCATAGCCCAGCCCTGGGCTCCCCCCAGCGCTGCCCGTGCCCCTCACTCCCGACCCGCAGCCCCCATAGCCCAGCCCTGGGTTCCCCCCAGCGCTGCCCGTGCCCCTCACTCCCGACCCGCAGCCCCTGCTAGCCCAGCCCTGGGCTCCCCCCAGCGCTGCCCGTGCCCCTCACTCCCGACCCGCGGCCCCTGCTAGCCCAGCCCTGGGCTCCCCCCAGCTCTGCCAGTGCCCCTCACTCCCGACCCGCAGCCCCCATAGCCCAGCCCTGGGTTCCCCCCAGCTCTGCCAGTGCCCCTCACTCCCGACCCGCAGCCCCCATAGCCCAGCCCTGGGTTCCCCCCAGCTCTGCCAGTGCCCCTCACTCCCGACCCGCAGCCCCCATAGCCCAGCCCTGGGCTCCCCCCAGCTCTGCCAGTGCCCCTCACTCCCGACCCGCAGCCCCCATAGCCCAGCCCTGGGTTTCCCCCAGCGCTGCCCGTGCCCCTCACTCCCGACCCGCAGCCCCTGCTACCCCAGCCCTGGGCTCCCCCCAGCTCTGCCTGTGCCCCTCACTCCCGACCCGCAGCCCCCTGCTAGCCCAGCCCTGGGCTCCCCCCAGCGCTGCCCGTGCCCCTCACTCCCGACCCGCAGCCCCCTGCTCTCCCAGTCCTGGGTTCCCCCCAGCGCTGCCCGTGCCCCTCACTCCCGACCCGCAGCCCCCATAGCCCAGCCCTGGGTTCCCCCCAGCGCTGCCCGTGCCCCTCACTCCCGACCCGCAGCCCCCTGCTCTCCCAGTCCTGGGTTCCCCCCAGCGCTGCCAGTGCCCCTCACTCCCGACCCGCAGCACCTGCTGTCCCAGCCCTGGGCTCCCCCCAGTGCTGCCCGTGCCCCTCACTCCCGACCCGCAGCCCCCCATAGCCCAGCCTTGGCTCCCCCCAGCGCTGCCCGTGCCCCTCACTCCCGAACCGCAGCCCCCATAGCCCAGCCCTGGGTTCCCCCCAGCTCTGCCAGTGCCCCTCACTCCCGACCCGCAGGCCCCTGCTCTCCCAGCCCTGGGTTCCCCCCAGCGCTGCCCGTGCCCCTCACTCCCGACCCGCAGCCCCCATAGCCCAGCCCTGGGCTCCCCCCAGCGCTGCCAGTGCCCCTCACATCCCGACCCGCAGCCCCCATAGCCCAGCCCTGGGTTCCCCCCAGCTCTGCCAGTGCCCCTCACTCCCGACCCGCAGCCCCTGCTCTCCCAGCCCTGGGCTCCCCCCAGCGCTGCCAGTGCCCCTCACTCCCGACCCGCAGCCCCCATAGCCCAGCCTTGGGCTCCCCCCAGTGCTGCCCGTGCCCCTCACTCCCGACCCGCAGCCCCCATAGCCCAGCCTTGGGCTCCCCCCAGCGCTGCCAGTGCCCCTCACTCCCGACCCGCAGCCCCTGCTCTCCCAGCCCTGGGTTCCCCCCAGTGCTGCCCGTGCCCCTCACTCCCGACCCGCAGCCCCCATAGCCCAGCCTTGGGCTCCCCCCCAGCGCTGCCAGTGCCCCTCACTCCCGACCCGCAGCCCCTGCTCTCCCAGCCCTGGGTTCCCCCCAGTGCTGCCCGTGCCCCTCACTCCCGACCCGCAGCCCCCATAGCCCAGCCCTGGGCTCCCCCCAGCGCTGCCCGTGCCCCTCACTCCTGACCCGCAGCCTCTGCTCTCCCAGTCCTGGGTTCCCCCCAGCGCTGCCAGTGCCCCTCACTCCCGACCCGCAGCCCCCATAGCCCAGCCCTGGGTTCCCCCCAGCTCTGCCAGTGCCCCTCACTCCCGACCCGCAGCCCCCATAGCCCAGCCCTGGGTTCCCCCCAGCGCTGCCAGTGCCCCTCACTCCCGACCCGCAGCCCCCATAGCCCAGCCCTGGGCTCCCCCCAGCGCTGCCAGTGCCCCTCACTCCCGACCCGCAGCCCCCATAGCCCAGCCCTGGGTTCCCCCCAGCTCTGCCAGTGCCCCTCACTCCCGACCCGCAGCCCCTGCTCTCCCAGCCCTGGGCTCCCCCCAGCGCTGCCAGTGCCCCTCACTCCCGACCCGCAGCCCCCATAGCCCAGCCCTGGGTTCCCCCCAGTGCTGCCCGTGCCCCTCACTCCCGACCCGCAGCCCCCATAGCCCAGCCTTGGGCTCCCCCAGCGCTGCCCGTGCCCCTCACTCCCGACCCGCAGCCCCCATAGCCCAGCCTTGGGCTCCCCCCAGTGCTGCCCGTGCCCCTCACTCCCGACCCGCAGCCCCCATAGCCCAGCCCTGGGTTCCCCCCAGTGCTGCCCGTGCCCCTCACTCCCGACCCGCAGCCCCCATAGCCCAGCCCTGGGTTCCCCCCAACTCTGCCAGTGCCCCTCACTCCCGACCCGCAGCCCCCATAGCCCAGCCCTGGGTTCCCCCCAGTGCTGCCCGTGCCCCTCATGCCCGACCCGCAGCCCCCATAGCCCAGCCCTGGGTTCCCCCCAGTGCTGCCCGTGCCCCTCACTCCCGACCCGCAGCCCCATAGCCCAGCCCTGGGCTCCCCCCAGTGCTGCCGGTGCCCCTCACTCCCGACCCGCAGCCCCTGCTAGCCCAGCCCTTGGTTCTCCCCAGCGCTGCCAGTGCCCCTCACTCCCGACCCGCAGCCCCTGCTGTCCCAGCCCTGGGTTCCCCCCAGTGCTGCCCGTGCCCCTCACTCCCGACCCGCAGCCCCTGCTGTCCCAGCCCTGGGTTCCCCCCAGTGCTGCCCGTGCCCCTCACTCCCGACCCGCAGCCCCCATAGCCCAGCCCTGGGCTCCCCCCAGCGCTGCCAGTGCCCCTCACTCCCGACCCGCAGCCCCCATAGCCCAGCCCTGGGTTCCCCCCAGCTCTGCCAGTGCCCCTCACTCCCGACCCGCAGCCCCTGCTGTCCCAGCCCTGGGCTCCCCCCAGTGCTGCCGGTGCCCCTCACTCCCGACCCGCAGCCCCCATAGCCCAGCCCTGGGCTCCCCCCAGCGCTGCCAGTGCCCCTCACTCCCGACCCGCAGCCCCCATAGCCCAGCCCTGGGTTCCCCCCAGCTCTGCCAGTGCCCCTCACTCCCGACCCGCAGCCGCTGCTGTCCCAGCCCTGGGTTCCCCCCAGCGCTGCCCGTGCCCCTCACTCCCGACCCGCAGCCCCCATAGCCCAGCCCTGGGTTCCCCCCAGCGCTGCCAGTGCCCCTCACTCCTGACCCGCAGCCCCTGCTCTCCCAGCCCTGGGTTCCCCCCAGGGCTGCCCGTGCCCCTCATGCCCGACCCGCAGCCCCCATAGCCCAGCCCTGGGTTCCCCCCAGTGCTGCCCGTGCCCCTCACTCCCGACCCGCAGCCCCCATAGCCCAGCCCTGGGCTCCCCCCAGTGCTGCCAGTGCCCCTCACTCCCGACCCGCAGCCCCCATAGCCCAGCCCTGGGTTCTCCCCAGCGCTGCCAGTGCCCCTCACTCCCGACCCGCAGCCCCCATAGCCCAACCCTGGGTTCCCCCCAGCGCTGCCCGTGCCCCTCACTCCCGACCCGCAGCCCCCATAGCCCAGCCCTGGGTTCCCCCCAGTGCTGCCCGTGCCCCTCACTCCCGACCCGCAGCCCCTGCTAGCCCAGCCCTGGGTTCCCCCCAGTGCTGCCCGTGCCCCTCACTCCCGACCCGCAGCCTCTGCTCTCCCAGCCTGGGTTCCCCCCAGTGCTGCCCGTGCCCCTCACTCCCGACCCGCAGCCCCCATAGCCCAGCCCTGGGCTCCCCCCAGCGCTGCCGGTGCCCCTCACTCCCGACCCGCAGCCCCTGCTAGCCCAATCCTGTGCTCCCCCCCAACTCTGCCAGTGCCCCTCACTCCCGACCCGCAGCCCCCATAGCCCAGCCCTGGGTTCCCCCAGTGCTGCCCGTGCCCCTCATGCCCGACCCGCAGCCCCCATAGCCCAGCCCTGGGTTCCCCCCAGCGCTGCCGGTGCCCCTCACTCCCGACCCGCAGCCCCATAGCCCAGTCCTGGGTTCCCCCCAGCGCTGCCAGTGCCCCTCACTCCCGACCCGCAGCCCCCATAGCCCAGCCCTGGACTCCCCCACAGCTCTGCCGGTGCCCCTCACTCCCGACCCGCAGCCCCCATAGCCCAGCCCTGGGTTCCCCTCCCCCAGCTCTGCCGGTGCCCCTCACTCCCGACCCGCAGCCCCCATAGCCCAGCCCTGGGTTCCCCTCCCCCAGCTCTGCCAGTGCCCCTCACTCCTGACCCGCAGCCCCCATAGCCCAGCCCTGGGTTCCCCCCAGCTCTGCCGGTGCCCCTCACTCCCGACCCGCAGCCCGCATAGCCCAGCCCTGGGTTCCCCCCAGCGCTGCCCGTGCCCCTCACTCCCGACCCGCAGCCCCCATAGCCCAGCCCTGGGCTCCCCCCAGCGCTGCCCGTGCCCCTCACTCCCGACCCGCAGCCCCCATAGCCCAGCCCTGGGTTCCCCCCAGCGCTGCCCGTGCCCCTCACTCCCGACCCGCAGCCCCCATAGCCCAGCCCTGGACTCCCCCACAGCTCTGCCGGTGCCCCTCACTCCCCGACCCGCAGCCCCCATAGCCCAGCCCTGGGTTCCCCTCCCCCAGCTCTGCCGGTGCCCCTCACTCCCGACCCGCAGCCCCCATAGCCCAGCCCTGGGTTCCCCTCCCCCAGCTCTGCCAGTGCCCCTCACTCCTGACCCGCAGCCCCCATAGCCCAGCCCTGGGTTCCCCCCCAGCTCTGCCGGTGCCCCTCACTCCCGACCCGCAGCCCGCATAGCCCAGCCCTGGGTTCCCCCCAGCGCTGCCCGTGCCCCTCACTCCCGACCCGCAGCCCCCATAGCCCAGCCCTGGGCTCCCCCCAGCGCTGCCCGTGCCCCTCACTCCCGACCCGCAGCCCCCATAGCCCAGCCCTGGGTTCCCCCCAGCGCTGCCCGTGCCCCTCACTCCCGACCCGCAGCCCCTGCTAGCCCAGCCCTGGGCTCCCCCCAGCGCTGCCCGTGCCCCTCACTCCCGACCCGCGGCCCCTGCTAGCCCAGCCCTGGGCTCCCCCCAGCTCTGCCAGTGCCCCTCACTCCCGACCCGCAGCCCCCATAGCCCAGCCCTGGGTTCCCCCCAGCTCTGCCAGTGCCCCTCACTCCCGACCCGCAGCCCCCATAGCCCAGCCCTGGGTTCCCCCCAGCTCTGCCAGTGCCCCTCACTCCCGACCCGCAGCCCCCATAGCCCAGCCCTGGGCTCCCCCCAGCTCTGCCAGTGCCCCTCACTCCCGACCGCAGCCCCCATAGCCCAGCCCTG
>NC_088701.1:23250334-23290103 GCF_028017835.1 Emys orbicularis
TATTTGTCACATCAGTCTGTAGGAGTTAAAATGTGCAAAACCAATATCTATGCTGGCTAATCTGCCTGCTCTACTGTGCAAATGTACACAGGATATATACTGACATGTCCTCTTGAGGCTGAACCAAAGATCTTGGGGCCCATGTTAAGACTGTGTCTAGATTGAGCTTTGGAGGGATTTTTAGGATTGTTCTATTGCACTGGAATGCTGCCTTGCAGAAAAAACTCTGCTTTGGCTTATAAAAGATCCGCTGACAGATAGCAGCATCCTCCGGGCCAGTGGGCACCTCTCTAAATAGGGGATTAGAAAATGCAAGAAATTGAGTGGTGGAAATAATAATAATAAAATAAATCCATATGGCCATAAAAATCCTCCTTGGAAGCAACAAAGAGAGCTTATTTGGTAACTTGTGTGAGACTTTCCAGTAACATCAGCGCTCCCTTATGAAGGGGCCAGCGGGTTCTCTTGATAAAAGTTGAGACCATCATCATGATCCGTGAAGTCTCTAACGGCAAATGGGGAGCTAGCGCTTCAAGCTCAGGGCCTATTGCACTGGGGCAGGCATGGGAAAGGCGCTTATGTTGTATAAAATGTTCCCTTGGTTTATGTTGGATGATTCACATAGTCCTGTGGCTGACATTAGCCTGCTCCTAGAGAGAGAGATGTGATGTTGCAAACATGGCATTATGGTTTCACTGCAGGATCAAGTGTAAGATTAAAAAAACTGGGCCTGTTCAGCTTGGAAAAGAGATGACTATGGAGGGGGAGATGATAGAGGTTCGTAACATCATGAATGCTTTGGAAAAAGTGAATAAAGTGTTATTTAGTCCTTCACATAACACACAAACCAGGGTCACCCAGTGAAATTAATAGGCAGCAGCTGTAAAACAAACAAATTGAACTACTACTTCAAACAATGCACAGTCAGCCTGTGGAACTCGTTGCCAGGGGATGTTGTGAATGCCAAAAGTATAATTATGTTTAAAAAAAAAAAATGAAGGAAGATCATGGAGGATAGATTCATCAATGGCTATTAGCCAAGATGGGCAGGGACACAACCTTATGCCCCGGGTGTCCCTAAACCTCCAACTGCGAGAAGCTGGACTGGATGACCGGATAGATCACTCAGAATTGCCATGTTCTGTTGATTCCCTTTGTAGCATCTGGCACTGGCCACTGTCAGAAGACCGGATACTGGGCTAGATGGACCACTGGGCTGACCCGATCCGTGCGTTCTTATGAGGGTGCATCCTCTTTATCATGTTGTTCGACCACATTCCTTAATTTCCAAATGAGGAAAAACATGCAGCAGGTGGATTGGTGTTAGTTGGTGGTGATGCTCATCAGAATGAATTGGGTTCTTCCCTTTTGCTGCTAGTTTCACCAGAGCTGCTGAAGAGTGTTTATGCCATCATTCTGCAGGGAGTAGCCAGCTTCACTTTCTGCAAATTCTCTTCGTGTTGCAAACTTTACGGGGCAGTTTTTAAAACTATTTCCATTGGAGCATTTCATCAGGGAAACATTTTGATTTTAATGTGAGATCTTGTAAATCCTCAATGTTGGGCCTACACTTGGGTTGGTAATAGGGATACAGAGGCTTTCACCTCTAGGTTCCTAACTGAAATCCAACCCTGGTCTGCTGCTCAGTGGCCTATGTGAAATGAGTTTGGGTTCCATTACCGAGGCCAAAGATTTAATGGGGTCATTAAGGGAGAACTTAGGAAGGGACCCTCCCTGTCATGATTGGGACACACTGACAGGAAGCTTACACTGCCACTGCCCAGGTACGTGTACTGCTTTGGTTAAACAGAGACTCGCTTTCTAAGGCTGCCAATCCAGCGCCTTTCATTTACTCCGTTGGGAATATAAAGGCTTCCTCTTTTCCTCCCTACCTCACTGCACCGTGCCTCACTAGCTATCGTGGTCGACTCTTCTTTGACTTGACCTGTTAAGGTGGACAGTTAAAGGTTAAAGACATTTAAAGTGGAGGGGATAGAGCCGTTGCAAAGTTAGGCAGGTGCAAGGTCACAGGTTACTTAGCTTTAGCCATTAATCCCACAAACTCCACGAATTTCACCACTGTACTCCAGAGAAATGGGTTTCACTTTTCCTTGATTACCATGGAGGGAGAGCAGGTTTTGCATGGGGACCTACTTATCATAAATGCTCCTCGGAGGTTCTTTTTAGCATCTATTCAATAAATCCCTTCTGGACGGGGCACCTAACCATGCCAGCATGATGATGCCTACTAACATGTATGTTCAGTTCTGTGCACTAATTCATGTGCACCCCAAAATCATCTTGCAACTACTCTCTTTTTTCTAGCAGCTGGTGGTGTAGCTAAAAGCAGGAAGATTTGGGGGGCAAGGAAAGGAACCTTATCAACTGTTAAAATGATTCTTTTACGCCTGTCTGGCAAACTAAATCTTCTACCTTCTTTCCACACAGAGCGAAGATGATGAGAAGCTGAAGAAGAGGAAGGAGCGATTTGGCATTGTAACAAGTTCGGCTGGGGCTGGAGCCACAGAGGACACAGAGGTAAAATGCTAAACCTGCAAGCAGAGGGACACGTGATAAGAAGTTTGGGGGCGAGAGGGCAGCTGAGAACACTTTCCGTGCTGACTTGTTAGGAGAGTTGAATATCCCAGAAGATGGCACTGTAACTCTTTGCACACATGAGATCTCGCTACTCAAGTGGATCTCATCCTACTCGTCCGCATGCAAGTACTTATATTCATTTCCTTCAGGTACCCCAATGATGATACCGCAAAGATCAATTCTCTTCTTTACGTGGATGATGAGCATCTGCCTCTTTGGGTTGCATGCATTCTAACCCCCCAGTGGAGCTTGTCAGCCTGGTTTGGAGCAGCCCAAACTACAAGATCTGGCCAGCGCTGGCTGATGTGGCTCAGCTCTTAGTCTTGCAAACTAATACAGATGCCTGCAGAAAATTGGGAGCAACCGTTCTCCTCCAGTTTCCTCCACACTGCTCCCTTTATGCCTTGAGTGGCCTACTAGACTACCTCCCATTCACATCCCTCCTTATGACTTCCTTTATCCAGGAAGCCCTTGAACTTTAAACCTGCTTCACTCCTTTCATCGTAAATTTCACAACATAAAAAGGAAGGAACAAGTAAGGATCAAGAAATTGACCACACCCCTTGCTTTTCTCTCTTCCATCTTTTGATTTGACACCTCTGTCCTGCTGTTGGCTCTTTGGTCTGATTTTTAATTTGTAAGCTCTGCAAGACAGTGCCTCACCATTTTATTTATGGGGGTTTATGCCTTGCTGTGCGGCACCTGGTACCAGAGACCAGGCTAGATGGTCCTGTGGCAGTTCCTACGTTCCTGTTGTCAAGTATCATGAACACTATTGGTGCTGCATAAATAATACTCTAGCATAAATCAGTGAGAGCTGAGCCCCCATCACTGTCCACAGAGGGGTGCTGGATATGGATTTTAATTTTAACAATCAATTGGCAAAGGTTGCGGGAGGGTGAGCTATTGGGGTCTTAGAAGCTACTTAACCAGATGGCTTCTGGATTCGACATACAAGAAGTGGTTTTTTGTTTGGCTCCGAAGAGTGATCTCAGCAATTCAGGTGGGATTTGGGGGCTTTTTCTGTTTTGTTTTTGTAGCTTTTTGATAAACGCTTCCCTGGAATGAAATGGTGCACGGCATTCCCAGCCTTCTGCAAGCAGCACTGGAGAACAGGCCCCTGTTCAGTCTGAGCAGAGGGGGTGGCTGGGGGGGAAGGATTCCATGTTTTTCCGCTAGGTCACTTATAGGTTGTGCCTGGAACAAAAAGGTCTTTTGACTAGTATTGTGTGCACTCAAATGCACCTTTCCCCTGGAGATTCTTGGTTCGGGCTTCTGTTGCCCCCTGGCTATTTATCCTGCTAAAAATTAAGATTTATACGCCCCTCGTGTATCAAGTTAAAGGCATATCTGAGAGACGCAATAGAATATTTAATGCAGTTTAGTATGTCCCTCTCACCTTTTCCATGAATAGAAGAGTGTTAACCCTTTGCCCTTTTAAATTTCCCACCTCCCCATTGCCTGGAAGGGTTTCCAGGCCTCTCAAGTAGGCATTGTTCCCTTTTGTAGCACGTTGCCAGCGAGATGAAGTGACTTCAGCAGCACTGTATCTTGGGCACTGTATGCTTTTGCAACTTGATTTCAAGCCCCGTTTGTTGGACTAAAATCTTCTAGCGCCTTGCCAAGCATCGATACCAAATACTCTTGAACTAACCTTGTGATCCCGTATTCAGGCAAGGGCTG
Source organism: Emys orbicularis (assembly GCF_028017835.1). NCBI lineage: Eukaryota > Metazoa > Chordata > Testudines > Emydidae > Emys > Emys orbicularis. Next base: position 23,254,616 of record NC_088701.1, read on the forward strand.
GGTCAGTCATGCACTAGGGTCATTTAATACCATCAAGTGTGGTGTGGGGTTTTTTTTGTTTTTTTAGTCTTCATCCAAATGTGTGTGGGGTTTGAATTGTGAATGTTGGTTTTGATTTTTCTTTCAATCCCTTTTGCAGGCAAAGAAGAGGAAAAGAGCAGAACGCTTTGGGATTGTCTGATGTCTGTCCATTTTAGGCTTTACCTGTTGGGCGGGGAGCACGCTCACGTGTGTGCGCGCTCTCTCTCTCTTCCCCCCTTGCCTTCCCCCGCCACACACACACTAGCACTAGTAAGGAGTGTAGGCTCTCTTCCCCACACAGGACCCAATAGAGAATCCCTGATAGCTGTACAGTTGTGCTGCTTATTTTTTTCAATTGTGAAGTTTAAAAAAAATATATATATACAGAGCAAAGAGCAAAAATGTTCTTCTTGTATCTGTGGTGGGTGAAATCCCATTGCCCAGTTCGCCATTCCCCTGCCACTTGTGTAGTTATTTACAGCAGTGCAAAGCAGGTGTGTAATGCCACCACATCCAAATTGGAAGTGTTTTACACCCATTGTGGACTGGTGTAAATGCCCACACAAGGTGCAGGTTTGAACCTAGGTAGTGGGGAAGGAGAACTGGAGTGGCCATTATCATCAGATGTAGGATGAGGAAAGGATAATGCCATTCGGGGATGAAGTTGGAGAAAGGTTTGCTCTCCCTGCTATGTCTTAGGGAGTTGCACCCTTCGGTTGAGAGACAGGTTATGCCACTTAAAGCAGGAACTTCCTGGAGCCGCCCTTTTATTTAAATGTTGCTGATTTTTATTGTCTCCATTTCTCTGGGCTGCCCTGGGCAAAGAAACCCTCCTCTCCCTCCTTCAGCCCCAGGAAATCACTCTTTAAGTTCAGCAGTATCAGGGCACGCACACCAATAGCCTGGCTAAAATCATTCTTCAGCTCAAGGGCACCTTGCATCCCTACTTAGGTTCTGCTGTGGATCATCTGCTTCTTCTTGGGTTGCCCCGCCCAGCTTGTGACGTCGTGTTTGCTGCCTCGCTGGCCAGGGTAGGGCCTTTCTAATACATGGCACGGGATGGCCAAAAAACATCGTAGTAATTCTTGTATCAGATAGGCTTTAAACTTCACGAACCACCCCGTATGTGAAAGGGTCTTTCTCAGCTACCTCTGCTCCCCGGGGGTGGTCTCGTGGGGAATGGGTTGGAGCAGCAGCTGGTGATTGGCAGAAGATCAAGGCCAAAGCCTTGGAATAAGGAGAGAGGAATCCCAGAACATTTACAAATTAAACCCACTTCACCGGCCTCTAAGGGCTGTTCTGGGGCTTGTGGCATTTAGTAGAAATGGTCAGATCTCCTGGAAGATTAGTGAGAGATTTCTCTTGCCTTTCAAAAAAAATTCCTTTGCTCAGTTTTTATTCCCAGGTTGAATTTTGTGTTGTCCTCATCTAACATCCAGACTAGCTCAGTCAGACTTGTTAATACCTCACCCAGTCTTAAACCAGCCTTCCCTGCCTCACCTCTTGCAAAGGGGGACAGCACCAACCTTGTCCTGGGAATACGTGGTTTGAAAAGGTGTTGCAGTGAACCTGTTCTGCATCGGGACTGAAGCGAATTTCCCTCCTGTCACGTTAACTTCTCCATTTTCCCTGCAACATCATGCTTAGTACAGGAGCGAAACACAGCATGGCTGCAAATATTATGCACCTTTTGTCTGGTTAGCTTATCAAACGGCACCTTCTGTTTTTAGGAAGCTGTAGGAATCAGTTCTCCATGTTAAGTTGTGTAGATGGAGCAAGAGTGTTAGCTAATACCAGAGAGCTGTTGTCCCATGCTTTGCTCTAGGCCTCTGAGGCCAATAGCTGTTGTTAGCAGTGATTCAGTAGAGAGGGAAGACGTATGGTGCCTTTCTTCGTCTCCTTAATAGGTTTTTACACACAGGTATTCCTTGTGCGTCTAACACCTTATGTAACTTTTTTACCCTTAAACTTATATCAAGGTCCCCAGAAAAATAGAACAGCTGGGTAGATTTCCCCTTGATTGATCTTTGCTTTTAAATGTCCATTTTGGTTGAAATGTGCCTGTGCTTCAGAGATTTGCATCCAGGGATTCTTGCTCCTGACCATACCCTCTACTGGAAAGATGTTTGCACGGGTCACACGCAGTGGAGAACAGCAGCTGTATGTGTACAGTAGGCTGGGCAAAGGGGCCAGCCTGACTCTTGAAAAGCAATAGATTTTTCTTTAAATGTAGAGGTCTTCAAATTGCTTGTGCTCGGCACCACCGATGCACGCAGGCTGATGTCTCAGCTGTATGCCCCAGGTGATTCTAAGCAATATCGGAGGTTGGTTTGCTTGCCCCGCAACTATAGGATCCAGGTTGCATTGTGTGTGGCTTGGGGTGTCAATGGTAGAATGAACCGAAGCCCCCTGTCTCCTTCCAGACTTAATGGAATAACCTTATTCTGTTTTTTTTTCCGTATGTCGGATTTTGTAATATGTATTTTCTATTCCGCTCATGGCTTTTTGCTGGTTATTTGCTTGAAATGTTTTGAAGTGTACCAGGACAAACACTGCATTTCACTCTTGGTTTCATAATAAAACTGCTTCTTCAAGGCAACACCTGTATCTGCCTATTTGGTGTGTGATGTAACAGTGCTTTTCCTGTGGTGTCAGGGTTGGGCAGTGCTAGCACAGAGCCAAACATCGCTGAGGTCTGATTCTCTCTCTCTCTCTCTGGCGCTGCATTGTGTGGTGTTGTTTACACCCGTGCACGTCAATCCCATGGCCCAAGGAAAACATCATTTAGGTCCATTCTGCCCTCGTTTAAATGACTTCCCACGGTGTACGGTGCCCCTTGCCTTCAAATGAACACAGAGGTCCTGAGCACTTGTAGTCGTGAAAGATCCCATGATGCTTTTTGTTAACCCCTGGCATCCCGGACAAACCCCAGTTCTTAGCCCATTCTGCCTCCCTAAATTCTTCCCTATAGTTTGTTGGATACAGAATTCCTCTTTGCTTCCTGTTGACCTCATTAAACTTTGCAAGCCCTTTGGAGTAGGGACTCTGCTTTTAAAGGTCCTGTAAAGCATCTTGCACATGCAGGGTGCTGTGTATATAGTGCCCAGGCCTCCTTTGTTTATTATTTGGTGCTAAGAAGTCAGATGCTCTCAGTTCTAGGATTGCCCTTGGTCTGCTTGGCAAGTGCAAATATCCTTTTGTGTCCTTGGCTTCTTTATTTCTGATCACTTCCTGTACTTCTCCGTATACTACCTGAGTGGTATAAATGATCAGCTGTTTTACAATACTGCAGGGAGGGCTGCTGGTGGTACTCAAATCCCTAATCCCCCTGGGTGTTAGGTAAGTGGAGTCCCCTTTGTACAGGCTGACGTACGGTAAAGGGACTCACTTAAGGTTGTACAGCAGAGTTGGGCGTAGAACCCAGGAGTTCCAATTTCCATGCTTGTGCTCTGACCACTTGATTACACTCCCCTTTCTGAGCCAGAAACAGAACCCAAGAGTCCTGACTTCAGTCTCCTGTTCTAACTAGTCAATATTTTCTCTTCCCAGAGCTGGGAATAGAAGCCAGATATCCTGTCTTGCCGTCCCGTTGTCTGACCCCTGGAACCCAGCCCCTATTGCCTCTAGAAACCACACGAGCACAGCTTGTTCAGTTTCCCTTGGGCATATGGGATCACTACAGATATGGACAGTGCCTCCATTGCACGTTCTCTCTGCCATTCCAAATCATTCCTCACTTTCTAGGGGCACTAATGCATATTCTGCCCCCCTCCCCTCCCCCGGCATTCTCTCCCCTGCACCCATCCTCAAATTGATCGCTTCCCTGTGATCTAGTAACTAAACTACCTGAGTGTCTCTTGCTCCCCCATTTCACCTCCCTCTCCTTGTTCGGGATGAATTTCCTTTGGCCATGGGAGCAGTATAGCAACGAACCCAGGTCTACTCCCTCGCTTCTCCTTTATCGATCACTCTCTCCCTTTGCCTGTATATAGGCACTTTCTGTATTCCCAGCCCTGGTCCAGCAGCTGCCCCCAGCAGCCAGTGCTACAGAGGGCATCGCTGCCTGTAGAGATCTCCCCTCCCCCCTCTCTCCCCTCTGCTGCTTTTTCCCGCTTGGTGGGAGTTTATTTTGTAGAGGACACTGCTTCTTTTAAATGCTGGGCTTTCCCCTCCGTGGGGTGGGGGGGAAATCATTCTAATCACACTGGGTTTAAAACACCACCTAATTTATTTTTCCTCTCCGAGCTGGGAGCCGCTCGTGACTAATTTGGGCTGAATAGGTGGAGAAAGAAAGCAGCGGGCACACAATGAGCGGGGGAAAGTGTGGGAAAGCGAGCGAAAGAAAAGGAGGGCCAGGGCTTGCAGCGTGAGAGCTGGTAACGCCGCGCAGCGCCCAAATTCAGCATGAAGTCACTTTTCAGAGCAGACGCTTGGGCTGAAAACGCAAGTGGGACTATAGGTCAGGGCGGCGGGAGGAGTGGGGGTGGGAAATGGTTGGGCTCGCACAATGTGAAGGGAAGGAGGAGGTGGGGTGAGAGAAGAGAGATGGGCACAGTGTGTGTGTGTGTGTGTGTGTGCGTGCCCCTTCACAAAGAAACACAAACACATCTTCCCGCTCGCGCTGTCCCCTTCACCCCAATGGCCTCCTGCCCCTGAGTCGTCTGTGGCTGGGTTGGAAACTTCTTGTGTTTAAATTCAGAAAAATAAGGAAACAAAACCAGAGCCAGAGAGAGAGAGGGGAGGGGGTTAATACAGAGCAATACACTTTAAGATTTCTTCTGTCCCTTCCTTCCCCTCCCCACAGTTTTAAATATCTTATAGGCCTGCACTGAAATCTCTTCTGGAGTCGCCTTGAAACTGACTGTAGGTAAACCCCCTTGCTTGAAGTTGTGTTATGTTCAAATTGATTAGGTTACAGGTTATCCTCTTCCCCTGCCCCCAACTGCTTCAAGGGCTGGTTAGTTTCACAGCAAGGGCCCATCCTGCTCTGTACTGCTGTGTCTTGAGGTGCTGCCCCTTCTGTGCACCTTAACAGTTATAATTCTGACCACGCTCTTCCCCTCCTCCCTGCGTTTGGAGTTGAATGGACTGTTTAAAAAATAAATATCTATATCCATCTTGCAACAACTGGGACTTGGTGAGCTGCTGCTGCGATTGGCTCAATCCCTGGAGTCTCTGGCTAATCCAAGGGGTTCAGGACTAGTTAAACTCTGATTTGCACAGCTTGCTTGGGCCGTGAATCAACTGTGCTTTTCCCCTAGAAATCGGAGCTCAGGGCGGCCTGTTGGGTGATCCAGTCCACATTGCCTCCAGAATCCAAGGCCAGGGATGGATTTTCTATAGAATGAATATAATTTCACTACCCCAAATATTTTTCAGGACAGAAGGAATGTTGCTGAGTAGTTAAAGTAGGAAGCCTGGTATCTCTACACCAAGGCTTAGAGCAGGGGCTTTGGTGTCAGGACTCTTGGGTTCTAATCCTATCTTCAGAAGCGGTAATGTCTAGTGCATAGGGGCAGGGGCTGTGAGTCTGGAGTCCTGGCTTCTGTTCCAAGCTCTGTTTCTTGAGTGGCTGGTGTCAAGACATTTCAGGGGGCCTCTGGGCCCTGTCTGTGGGGAAACTTGGGCTGCATGATGGTTTTGTGAAACACATCGAAAGCGGAAGTGGCTTGACCCAGAGGGAGTTGGTGTCGGAGCTGGCAGCAGAACTCAGGCATCCTGGCTCCCCTCCCTTGCAAGAACGGCTCTGGACATTACCTAACTCCATGGTTGCTCCCTCAGTCCTGCCCCTTTCTGAAGTACACATCTGTGTGTTACTCCTTCCCCCCAGCAGCTCTGTTTGCTAGATGTACTCAAGCTGGAAGCTGGAGGGAAGGGCGTGTGCCATGGTTGGCCATGTCATGACCCGTCAGGACATGCTTTGGGAAGCACATGGTCTGGCAAAGGCCTGAAGAGAAGTGAGTGAGCTGGGCAGTCCTCTCTTCCCCAGATAGCTCCTGCAATCAACTCTTCCTCCCCGGCACCTTGCCCCTTAGCTGTCAATCACACTTCTCATTGCTGTCCTACTGTATCTGCTCTTGGCACTACTGCACTGGAAGCTTGGTGCCCAGACCTCAGCCAGGCCAGAGCCCCTGTGTACTGGATGCTGTATGGACGTGTCATAAATTCAGAGATTACAAGGCCAGGTGCGACCACTATGGTCCTCTAGTCTGACCTCCTTTATAGCACAGGCCAGATAATCCCCCAGTCCCTGCGCTCAGGTAGAAGGGTGGAGTGAGGGGACTCAACAGAACCTGTTGTTTCTCTTCTGCTGAGCCAGGAGCTCCCAGAGATGAGGGTCAGATGTTAGATGTTCCCTGTTGCTCCTGTGTAGTGTAATTGACTTGTCGAGGGGTCTCAGAAGGGAAGATGTTTTCAATAACTGGGGGATTTCCCCCCCAATCTCATCCCAGGTGCCTTGGAAGAAGAGACTCAGCAGGGAATAGAGTGAGGACCTTTATTCTCTCTCCACAGTTGTGTGCTTGCCATTCTGCTCCCACCCTGCTCATGGCAGCCTCGGGGTGACCTGCCCCTCTGCTTTGCTTGGCCTTTCTCCATCAAGGACAGCTTCTCCCAGGTGTGAAGCAAGGTTCAGAAGCACATACGGCGGCAGGTGGCAGTGCCCATAGGCATGGATTCCCTTGGCTGCTCTCCAGAGCTTTGGTCCCAGAGCTGCAACTTAGCCCTACAGCATGGTAGGCTGAGGTTTATAAAGCCGTGGTCGATAGGGGATGAACAGTTAGGACAGGTTCTGTTCTAACCTTTAGAAGACAGGGATGTCCCTGAGGAGGAGGTGGTGTAGGGCTCTAACCATCGGCTTAGAACTGCTCCCCAGCAGGGTCAGCTCAGCCCTTTGTCCTTCCACGGCGGCTACCCGGTGTTCCGTGGGGTCTACTGGCTGTGGACTGTGCCTATGAGACCTTGGACAAACAAGGGACATCCCACAGCTGCGTTTAGGCTGGGCCCATTGGATGACAATTGCCCCAAACCATCTGTTGAGCTGTGGACTGGCTGCTGCCCTGTACAGCACTGTGGGACCCATGTGTGCTTTATCAGGGGTGGGGTGCAGTGGCTTGTGCCCACCTCTCCAGCGTGATCGCTCTGCCACTGGCATTACAGTCCTTGCTTCACAGGCAGCCCTGGTGTCTCCTGCTACAGAGTCAGCAGGATGGGTGGATCCCAGCCAAGCTCCCTGCCTGCTGGTATAATTACTGTGAATGTTGCATGCGGACAGTCTTATTAGGCATCAGAGGGGGAAGGTTAGGAGAGCCAGATTATGGCATGGCTGGCATGGGGTTGCACCCCCTCCCTCTGACATGGCTGTGGGTGGTCACCAGGATGGAGGTAACTGGCTCTGTCCCTGTCCTAATTTGTCTGCCCTGCGTGCCTGCACCCTCTGTCTCTGAATTAGGTCAGCTGAGGGCCGGGGAAAGCAGGTGATGCGGGGCGCAGCTCCCAGCAGCCTTGGGGGAGACGCGACCAGAACAAAAGCGAGCTCTCATTAAACTTTTGACATCGTCCTTCGAAGCAAACCAACCAACCCAACCAGGAATGTTACAAGTGGGCTGACCTACCCTACCCCTTAGCCCAGCCCCATGCACCCCCTGGCGCTCTGGAGGAGTGGAACCCAGAGATCTAGATTCCAGCTAGAGCTCCAGCTGCTACCATCCGTCTGCCTCCGGGTGTGTAGTAGGTGGCAGCTTGGAGATGGGGGTTCAGTAATATTATAAACCCTTTAATAACAGTGGGGGGAGTTACCTGCCGGTATGCAACAGAGCCTGCAGCTGGAGCCCTTGTGTTTGAGCAATCCAGACTTATCTAGCTCAGGTACTGATCTGATGCTACTGTAATAGGGGACCAGGTAGGGCAGGGTCTGGCTGTTTTTCCAGGTGTCTGTATAGGTGGTCCCATGGGGTTATGGTCCATTACAGGGGCTCTCAGGTGCTGCACAGCTAACGAGTATCTCAGAGATTATCTACCCCCCATCACAGTGTCTCTGAGTACCTCTCAGCTTTTAATGCATTGATTCTCAATGCCTCTGTGAGGCCGGACAGGGCTGTTATTCCCATTGTACAGGTGGGGAAACTGAGGCACAAACTAAGTGATTTGGCCTAGGTTACCCAGGAAGTCTGTGGCAGAGTCAGGAACTGAACCTAGGGCTCTCAAGACCCCTGTACAGGGGGGGAGGGGGAGCAGGGCCGGGGTGTGGGAAGTCACTTTCCTGACTCTTCATGCTCCAGACACAACTCTATTCCCCTTTCACTTTCCCATTTTCCTCTGAAAGCAACTGGTCTGAGAATGTACAGCAGTGGGGTGAGTCTGTTGGGGACCTGGGCACCCTCCTGCCCTCTGGCTTCCCCGAGACCTTGGCCGGGCTCAGCACCTCTGAAAAGTAGCTGCTCGCACCTTTCAAAAACTCAACTGCAGCCGTGACTGTAGCGCTGCTGGGAAGGCTGGAGTGACAGCCCGAGGGGGGCGTTTCATGTTTCTCCCCAGCTTGGTAGCTGTCAGACAAGGCTGGGAGCACCCAGTCTCTGCTTCCTCTTCAATCTTTGTTTTATCTTCAGAGGCCGGACAGGAGGGGCAGCTAGTGCCAACTGCAGTGCGCTAGGGGACGGTTTGTGGTATGGATGCACCTGTCTAGAAATAACTCAACTGAGCCCATCAATGTGTTTCACACCAGGCAACCGCAGGCTTGAGCCAAGCTGCTCACAGCCCCACAAATGTTCCCCGTCGGAGTCCTTCCCCCTTGTCCCACCAGCGATGCTAGCAAATCCCTCTGCTGCTCCATGCCCTCCCCCAGCCTGGTGGCACACGCGCTCACTGGTCTATAGGCCAAGGACCCAGCCAGCCTCAGGTTGGTTTAATGTCGGTGTGTGTGTGTGTGCCCCCTTGGTCCCCCACTCCCTCTGCTCACAGCTGTAATTAGCTGTGACATTCTCAGCATACCTGCCAGCCCCTAATGAGGGCTCCATAAAAGCTGCCGTGATCTGGTTTCCTCTGGCACTTCAGGCCAGTTGTAAATCTCAGCTTTACAAGTTTGAGCTGCACGAGGAGGAAGCAGCCGTCCGTGTGAAGCCGGGGGTGGGGGCGTGATCACCGTGTGTAGGTGGGAGGATGTCTTTGTCATCCACCAGGGCATTTGGCGTCCTAGCAGAGGTATCAAACCGCATTGCTCTATATACTGCATGAGGCCTGGTATGCTGTGTGGACCCTTCCTAGACCCATGCCTCGGTGGGTCTCGGAGTTCAACGGCTAGAACGCTGCTCAGGCCCTGACTCGGACCGTTACAGTGACTGCAGCCCATCAATGTCACTTGGCTTTGCCAACGAGCAGCTGCTTTGGCCACACCAACCACCACGCTGTCCCTCTTGTCGACAGCTTTGCTTTGGCTCCATTGCCCTGGGCTAGCGCCTGTTCAGCTGGAGATCCTGAAGCAGTTGGCCAGCAGTTATTAAAGCTCCCGGCACCACCCCATGTTAGGTGTACGAGAGGGCTGTGTGTATCAGGGACTGAGGCCTGAAGAGACCGGCTTGCCCAGTCACATGGCAGAGCCGGGGCCTGATGCAGGGTCTCCTGATTTTTAGCCTGCTGTTCTGTCCGCTGAACCATGCTGCCTACTGCAGGGAGATCCCCTGTGTCCTACATTTTCACAAGTGATTCTGGGAGCCCAACCTGTGGCCTCTTCGAAGAGCTCAGTTTTCACTGGGTGGGTGCCAGGCACTGTCTGGCAATGGGGCCCTGTTGAGCTTTCCTCAGATGGGGTACCTAGAATCACTGCTGGCTTTGGAAAAGTTAGACCCCTTGCATTAACCAACCTGGGACTGCCCAGAACCAAGTTAGACAAGCTGCTCTCCCTCCCGGAGCCCCACATGGAAGGCCAGAGCCCTGCCTGCCTGAATTAGCATAACCCTGCCCCTTGGGAGGGGGTTTCTATTTGGGGCCTGTCCTCCCATTTTTTCCTTCCAGCCCCAAGGAAAGCGTGAGTGAGCAGCTGGCAGCCAGTGAGTTTTAGCCAAAAGACGGGACAGGGAACCACCAAACAGGTGCGGCCAAGGCAAGGTGCCTGCTGGGTAGCTGTGGGCCTGGATGCCCTTTGATTGCTGTAGCCTGGGGCCAGGGTGAATGTCACATGCTCTCCTGCCAGCCTGCCTATTTCGCTGGGGCTGGGGTTGGGGCAGGAGAGGGGCATTCAGGCTCCATGACTCACTCAGCCCTTGGCCCCTATGCTGAGGTGGCCCAGGAGGGAATGGTGGTTTTCAGGAGGAGCTGGGCTGAGACCCACCAAACTCATTTCACGCAGAGGCCCACCTGCCGCCCTTTGGCTGGGAGCAGCGGACGGTTCCTGCTGACCCAGTTGGCCAAAGGCTCTGCCTTGTGGTTTTGGGGAGCTGCTTTTCCCCTGGGGTTAGTAGCCAGCAGGAGCCCCCGAAACATCACCAGCCTCTTCAGAACATGTGGGATTCTTTACCTGCCCTGGGGGAGGGCCAGGATGCTCTAACCCTTTCTGCCCTGGCGGAGTGCTGCCTCCCACCCAGACCAAGCCGTGCGAGCTTTCTCCTCTCTGTTTCTCCGCTGCCCCCCTCTGCTTCCAAAGAAAAGGGCTGGAGCTTTTTGCACGACAGACCAGGCATAGCTGGCAGTGGCTGGAGCCTGTGGGCTGAGGGGGGCTATGCAGGTCCACTCCTTGCACAGGGGTTCCCAAAGTGTGGGATGTATCAGCGAGGACTAGGTGGGGGGGGGGCATGGAAGGTGTACAAAGGAAGACCCTTAACAACCCACAGTGTGTGCAGGAGGCATGGTTGGCTTCATGCCAGCTCTTGCCCATTTGTCTGCATTAGCCAGGCCTGGGGGAGGGGGAAGGATATCCCTTGTCCTTCTCTGGAGAGCCCCTCTGCTGGGGGGCGCTGCTGGAGCTACGGCTCGCCTTCCTTGCCTGTGCTCAGGGAGAGCCGACGTTCGATGAGAGCCGAGCCAGCAACTCTACCCCTGGGGGCCGATGTAGAGAGCAGTTTAACCAAGGTGCCAAGCCCACTGCTGGCACCATTTACCCCCTGCAGAATCGGCGCGGCCAGAACCCGCGGGGCCCTGCTATTCCACCCCGGCCTGGTGTCCGTCCCCTGGACTGCTCTGCAGGCATCCTGAGGGGTGGGTTCCATCTGTGCAGGGCTGGATTGCTGCTGGGCGGGTCTGAGAGTAATCCTGGGCAAAGCCAACTGAGTCCAGTATTACTGAGGTCATCTGGCTGTGGCACTTATCTGCCCCCATGTGAGGGGAGGCGGTGCTGGCATCTCGGTTGTACCGATGGGATACTGAGGCACAGCATCTAAGGGCTTGTCCGCGTGCGAAAGTCGCACTGGTTTAACTCCTGTCAGTCGGAGGGCAATGTGTTGCCCACGTAGCAATACCAGTGTAGCCCCTTCTTCTCCCAGCAGCTCCTCCACCCGCGTGGTGGACTGGTTTTATGGTTAGCATCAGGGAGTGTGGGGAAAAAAGGAGAAACATTAGGAAACGTATTTTCGGAGCCAGTCAAAACTCAGGTCATTGAATCCAACCAAAAGCTCTCGAGGGAGGAGATGGCCAGGGGAGAGCTGAAGGGATTGGATGCGCCAACATATGTGGGTTTGGAAGGCTCTGAGGATGTGTAGTAGACTCAGCTGCAAACCTCAGAAGCTTTCCAGAGCCCACTATGGAGGGAGGTGCAGGCCAAGGGCCCGATCCTGTAGGCTGTTCCCCACAGAGCCCTGGGGATCAGCTCACACACACCAAGTCACTGGACCATGGCTGAAGTGCCTGTTCGAGCCAAGGCGATGCTGGATGCCCTTGCCTTGCCCCCAGGATATTTACAAGCCTGTTTCCTTTTTTGCTAAATCAGGAATGATTTACGATGCGCTGGCCCATATAGTCTATAATATGTCTCGTTCCAAAGAATCCCACAGGCCTTCGCCAGCCAGGAATAACTTGCCTGTATCGAGCCTCCCAAGTAAAGATCTCAAAGCATGTTGCAAACAGGAATTAAACTCCCCAACGCCCCCAGAGAGTAAAGACAGATAAGGAAACTGAGACTTAGAAAGGGGAAATGACTGACCCAAAGTCATACAGGGAACGGAACCCAGGAGTCCTGATCCCTAGGCCCTGCCCCCCTCCTCTAATCCACTAGACCCAACTTGCCTCCCAGAGCTGGCACTGGAACCCAGGTGTTTATGGCTAGGCAGAGCAAGCGAGAGAGATACCATCAACCAAATGGGAAATAAATCGAGCTCAGAGAGTTTCTAAAATGTACCAGTTGCAATCTGGGGAACAGAACTGCTGAGCTCTAGTCCTTGCATTAGGCTCTCTCATAAGACATCAAAGAAAAGTCACCAAAGGAAAATGCATTTGCCAGCAGATTTTTTTTCCTTTTTCCTTTTTTCCTTTTTGTTTTGTTTGGCTATATAATTTTTATTGTACAAAAAAAGTCTAAAAAAAGAAAGAAAGAAAGAAATTGGGACAGAAGCAATGGTTATAATATATACAAATGACTAAAGCTTAGTTTATACAACATGGAAGAGAAATAAGTCATTTAATTTTTTCCCCCTTTCCTGTAGCTTTTTCTAGAATGGTTTATGAAAGAGAAGCTGTAAATCCCTCCTGTTCTGCCCCATCTCATCATAAACGTGAGCTTCCTCCGGTTTTTTATTTCTTACATTTTCATGTACCAGAGTTTTTTGTTGTTCTTTAGTTGATTGCGTCTGTGTGAAATTTGCCCCCTTGGTGAGAATTTTAAACAGGAATGTTTGCTGGGGGGAAGGAATTTGTTTCCTAGAGGGACGTTTTAACATGGACCACATGATATATAAGAAACCATATTGGTTTTTCCCAGAGGCTGTTAAATCCACCTCCAGCAGTGGATTCAGCTTGGAGAGTAGTTCCAGTGTTGCCTTCAGCTCAGGGACACTCAGCAGGGTCGTTTTTCTGTCTGTTTGGTGGAGAAGTGAAACACACTAAAGCTTTTTAAACTTCAAAGTCAACTGAACAGCAGCTGAGGAGCTGGCTGCTTGGAGCAGTGGGCTCTCTGGTTTAAGACTAATTTCTGTTGGACCATCTGGGAGGTGAGGGAGTGGTGGCATTTCCTTTTAAATATGTTATACAAAAAAACCCGTCACCCAACATGCGTGTTCTCAGCGTTGTATGTGGCTGTAGCATGCCTGCTTCCTGTGGATTTCAAAATGCCTCGCGCAGGAATGAAGCCTCACAAAACCCTTCTGAGGTAGGTATTCTCTTTGTTCTACTGAGGAGGAACACAAACCTTTGCTCAAGGTCAGGAATCCTGATTCCCAGCTTTAACCACTAGACCCAGCTCCCTTCCCACGCTGGCTTCGTAAAACTATTTAAAAAATCAAGGTTGCTCCTTAACACACAGCAACTACTTCCCTGCCCTTTCTGGAAGGGCTGTGGAGTTCTTCATAAGCAGTGGGCAGCTGGGCCCGTCTCTTATGGGCTGGAACACAGATTATTCTCCAGCGAGACGCCAATGCGCAGCCCAGGTTCTTCCCGTGCTCCTGGGCCACTTATCACGTGGGCAGAGTCCTCTACTTGGCCCCAAGTGATACCTGGGGATCGCAGGGCTGGACTGTGTGCTGGGGAACCCCGAATTGTCCCAGTTTGTCAGAGAAGATCTGTAGAAGATGCAAGAGCGGGGGAATTTCACACATTGCAAGTGGAGCTCAGTGAGGCAGTTACAAGCCGCCATCTGGATTCAGGCGAGTATCCTGGCACGAGTGCCTCGCCTCTGACCACTGGGATTCCATGGACACAGAGCAGGGCAGAGGGAACCAGCTCCTCTGGCAGCAAGGAAAAAACATCAAGACGCATACGCACTAATCCTTATGCACAGCAATTACAAGAAGAGAAAGCACAGACATAAAAGCAGCTCCTGTTGAGCCCTTGGTGTGTCACAAAGGGAAACCCCATACTAGTCTCTTAAATTTTCTTTAACCTTCCATAGTGCAAATGGTACCTTAGCCCAAGTCTCTCAATACAGACATTTTTACAGTGAACATTCAGCGTTCTCGAGTCAGACGCTTTGCCTCGCTCCTGCAATTTGGGAAGAATCAAGTCTCCTGTTGCCACTGCCTCTGAGCCTCCAGAGCGCCCCACAGCTCGCGCTGCCTGTCGCCTCCTAGATGGATGGAGTGAGAGGGAGCAGTGCAGCCGGATGAGACTATCCAGTGGGGGTGGATGGATACATCAGTCAAGTCAATAAATGTTCCATGGATTCTTGTAGGAAGCCTGTTGATGGGCACCTGCTGTGGCAGCCTCTGGACCTGGAAATCAGCTGACGAAACAAATCTAACCCTTTCCTGGGAATACAAGTTCCTGCCTGGTGCAGCGGCCAGTGCCTGGAAACCCAATGCCAATCCTTGCCAGAAGAGTCCCTCGTGATGGGAGCACATGTGCCCGTCTGTAATGGTGGAACCTCATCTGAATCGCTGGCTCAGGCCCAGGGCAAGTGAGTCACAGGTGCAGGACTGGAGCGGAAAGCGCTGAACTCTTTGATTTTTTTTATTATTATTATTATTATTACTTTTTAAAATATTTTTATTTATTTATTTTTGATGTTCAAGTGCTGTGTTTGGTCATGTGATTAAAACAACAACAACAACAATGAAAAAACAACCCAACCAATGAATGGCCTTTTGGTCACGTGATTAAAAAAAAAAAAACCCCACCCCAACCAATGGCTTCTTTCCTGAGCCGCCATCCTCGTAAACTCTTCTCTTCATCTTCAGATACCCATTGAAAAAAACAAACACAAGCTAAGACATTACGCACAGTAACATACACAAAGTAAATAATAATAAAATACTCGTAGGGCTGATCTGTACAAACACACATGAAACAACACCTGCCTGCCCTCAGCCAGTCAGATTCCCCCGGACAATACACAGAACAGCCATGGGTGACGTTCCCCATTGCCAGAGTTAGGACTTTTCATCTCTGGTGTCACCTGGCTGTAAAAATTTCCCCAAATTTCTCCATGCCCCAGCCAACGGCCAGTGAGAGCTTCCATGTTTAAGAGGGAGAGAAGGGGCCTGCCTGGCAGATGTGTGTATCTAGGAAGGGGTTGTGTATTTGCAGGGAGATGGACTGCAGGGTCTACTACACCGTTCTCATTTCTAACTTCCCTGATTCAAACACCACCATCTCACTGGTGGGTCTCCCATTGACTGGGAGAACTTAAACCAGCCTGGTGAAAGCACTAGGAAATATGCTGTAAGGAATGAAGGAGGCAGAATAGATGAGACCTAAGGGTTGTTTTTCATCTCTGATGTGTAGGATTCTTTAGGCTTCATCTCTCATGGGGACGATCTAGGTGGCTTGTCAGCTACTGTAGCCACAAATAAGTTCCTGGTCATGTTCTCTCTCTCCTAGCCCACCTCCCGAGCCTGTAGTTAGCATGAAGGACTGATCACAGCTGTAGTTAGAAGCTTGCTCGAGAGCTCCTTGGCTGCTGTGAGCAAGACACAACTGAGCTATGCTGGGATAGCCCATTGTTCAAAGCCTTTCAAAACAGCCTTGGTGAAGCATTAGAAATGTCCTGTGGGGAACAATCCTTCCCCCATAAACCTAACTGGTCTTTTCCATCTCTGATCTCTGGGTTAACATTTCCCCCCTCCATGTCTGAGTGAGGCCACCAACAGGAAACTGAACTTAGTCAGAAATAGCCTCGTCATTCACGCTACCTCCCTCTGCTCCCCCGTGGCGACGGGGCACATGATGGCAAGTATGTGGCCCAGTTCCATAGCTTAGGTCACCTAAGAACACCTCCATCTTAAAATTGGAGGGGATTCAAATATGTAACAATCGTCCAATCCCAGGCTGACCTGCGCCGCTTTAGAGAGGGGTTCTGGGAAAAGGTACTGAACAGCTCCGCTGGGCTTGGGAAGCAGTGTTCCCCAGGCATGTTGGCAAGGGAGCGGTTTGCCTCCTAGATGCTGAATGCTGTCCCTTGGCGAGCCAACCCAGCTCCAGGAGAGTGAGGGGAGCAGCAGCAGCGGGATAACCCACCGACTCCAGATCGCCGAAGCGTCGTTCTCAGTGACAATGCTGGAAGCAGCCAGAGCCCGGGCGGTGGCGGCTAGAAAATGAACCTTCCCCATATGAGACGAGCAAACAGGAACCGGGATCATTGCGAGGGAATAAAACCAGGGCCCTGCCAGGTTACTGTTAGAGCTGTTTCCTTGAGCATGACCACTCCTGAAATGCTGCCTTCATGGCACTTGGGCGTTCCTAGAGCAGGGTCTTGTGGGAGAAGCACAGAGCCAGCAATTCCTGGCTCTGTCCCTGACTTCCCATGTGACAGTGGGCCAGCCGCTTCCCCTTTTTACACCTCCATTTCCCCACAGGCTGCGAGGCAGGGGTGAGCCCCATTTCACAGGGGGAACTGAGGCACAGCTGGGGAAGCAGCTCTCCAAAAGGACAACAGCAGGAAAGAAATCCAGGTGCCTTGACTCCCAGTCACCTGGGCTAACTCCTAGAGCAATGTAGCCCAGACCGTTCTATTCTGAATACCTTAGTACATGCTCACTGGTGTAGTAATATCTCTTGGGTCCTTCCGATTGAGGCATCACGGTGAGGGGTTAGATACAAAGCTGCTCCGGTTCCTTTTTGCTCAAGTCCTGCGTTTCCAGAGTGACACCAGCCAGAGGGGCAGAGTGTATCTCTGTTGGTAAGAGGAAGAGGTGTGTTCTTGGACCCCCAAACTGGGGCTGCCCTCCATGCCTGGACTGGGAAGCATCATGCTAAGGTGTGAAGAGACTAGAAGGTCCCCAGCAGCAGATTTGACAGAGGAGCAGGGGCTGTTTCCTTGTCCCTGCTTCGGATGCCAGATGGGAAAATGATTCCCAGGCACAATAAAGCAGCAGTGGGCTGCAGGGACCATGAGAATTGGCCCGTCTGCTCCTGGTTCGGTCGGCTGCTGCCTCCGGGGCTCAGAAGGTTCTTTGCAGGTGTCGATTCCAGCGCTGCCTCTTCACGAGAACAGCGCTGCAGCCACCCAGGTACTGTGTGGGGCTCCCCGCCCACTCGCTGACCCTATGATCCTGTCGCCCCACTGGGTCCTTCCTCTCTCTCTGCTCCACGGTCGGAAGCTGGCAGTTGTGGCTGTGGTGATGCGCGAGGCAGACTCCTTCACAGCTGGGCTGGGGCTGTGTGGGTGTCACAGTCGAGACAGGGGACAGGGAGGCCAAGGCAGATGGTGCCACTTCAGATCACAGCCACATCGGAGGGACAGGTTCTTCTTCTAACGAGACTAAGATCTGGTTCTCTGTCGCTCAGGACTTCAGCATGAAAACAGGATCTCTGCGTCCTCAGAGTTCATGGCATCCTGTTGCTTTAGTGACCCCTCCTTGAAACCAGACAATATTCCGATCTCCTTTCCGACCCTGCCCTGCCCAGGCCTCCCTTGGCAGTGAACGGAAAACACTTTCTTGTCCTGCCAAGAGCGCAAACTGCAGACCTAAGTTGGCTGGTGTGTGCCAGAAAGCTCCGCCTGCTCCAGCAGTGGGGGGCTAATGGGCAAGGAGGATGAGAGTCAGGCGGATGGAATACTGAAGGTACCGCAAAGTGGCAAAGGGTTGGTGTTTCCTTCCTTTCTCTAGCAGGAGCTCAGCCTGATCCCTTTCATTGCCTAGGTTAACAGCCTGGCTAGAACCAGATCATGGGCTGAAGAAGTTAGTTAATCTATGTACAGTGCTTTGAAAATGTAAAGCGCTACAGTCTATAAGTGCTAAGGAGAGAGGCAGCCGCCCAGGGGCTAAGGCCCTGGGCTGGGAGCCATGAGATCTGCGGTCTGCGCCTGGCCCTGCCATTGGCTCTTTGTGCGACGCTGGGACGGTGACGTCCTCGCTCTGCGCCTCACTTCTCCCTCTGGCGAGCGGGGCCATCCCCTTTGTAAAGCGCTTTGAGATCCACGGACAAAAAGCCTGAGACAAGTGCTAAGTATTGTCGGCCCATCCTGCTCCCCTAGAGTCAGTAGCTCAGCTGGAGCAGAACTGATCTCTCCAGCAGTGGCAGATAGCAGGATCCAAGGGATCTATTCCCAGAGCCTCTTTCATCCCGACCCACCCCTAAGTGCTTTGTAGGGTGTATACCTAGAACCAGGGAGGCCCCAGCCACGGGGGAAAGGCGGGAATACCTGGCAGCCTTTCTGCCCTAGTACCTGCATCCGGTATCTCGGGAGAGGAAAGCAAGGCGGCGTTGGCTCCAGCTGACCCCCAAGAGGAGCTTAGAGAGGCCCCGTTGGAATTTGGCCAGGACGCCAGACTCTTAAGATAAGTGCTAGGGGCGGGGACTCTCCGGCCTTTTCCTCCAGTGGGCCCCACTCGCACAGGGAGCATCTCACCGACAGCTCCCTCCCCAGTCGCAGGCCCGGCCTCGCCCTGGGCCCACTACAGCTGATGCGTCCATGGCAAAGGAACGGGGCGAAAGGGCTGAGGTATTTTTAGCTTCACACAGTTCCGTAGCTGGCAGCAGGCTGAGGAGCCAGGTCTCAGCCGAGCCAGCGTGGGAAGTGTTGTGCTCCAGGGGTTTTAATGACTACGAGGCATCAGGGACTTGGTCTGACATCTGCAGTGGAACATCATCCAACTCCCCCGCGGTCCGCCGGCTCGGCGCCGGGGACGCTGCCCCATGACAGCTCGGAGATGGTGACCCACGGATTCTGTTTGCATCCTCCCGATGGCACGGGCGGGGGTGGGGGCAGCCCCAAGCAGCAGGAGCCAGTGAACTCTTAAGAAACAAGGATCCTGTTTTTGTGCAAATGTTCTTAGTAATAATCCAAACAGCGAGGGCAGAGTGGGAAGCAAATGTGCTGCATCAGCAAAATTCTCCACGGCCAGGGTTTCTGGCCAAGTTTTCCTCCTTTAGAGATAAACTCGACCCATATGTGTCCATCCTGCCTCACACCAGTAACAAACCCCAGGCTCCGCTCAGGTCAGCGGGATGAAGCTTCCTGTTTTCCTGAATAGTGATCCACTTTTTGACCAAGAAGGTAATGCCCATGGAAGTGCCAGGCCGGCTGAACCCACAGACCGGGGAGCTTGCCCTATGCCACCCCTTCAGCCAACCTTAGAGATGCTCCGTCTCCAGGAGCTCTCTGGTGCCAACACATAGGCTGGTGAATCCCGATTGCAATGATGGTTCTTCCACTAGGACTCCCTGACTCACTTCACACAGGGGCCCCCAGTCGGGGGAACCATGTCTGGTCCCTGGGCTGAATGCAAAGCAGCAACCGAGAGGCAAATCATTGGCAGGCTGATTACCTGAGCCAGCTAGCAGAAAATCTCTCCATAACCGCCCCTATTCCAGGAGCCAGTCGGGATCCACACAGTGACTGCACAACCGGGCTCATTTCCTCCTCGCACACCCTCCGTCCAGAGCCCTGATCCTCCTACTCTGCGCACTGCTGCCTGCCTGGCTCCCATGGCTTCTGGAGACCGAGACCACCACAGAGATTGGGGCCTGGGCCGAACCCGGCAAACCGCTCTCGCCAGGGCATTGGGACAGCAGGGGGAAGCGCCTCCGCTCCACGGCCCGTTGGGGTTCATCAGGGAAGCACATGGAGCCATGTTCGTCCCTGTGACTCTCTTCACAGATCTCAGTGATGGAAAAGCCCTGAGAGATCCTGCCTAGTCCCTCCAAACAGCTCAACTGGATCCCACCTGGTCCACAGCCCATACGGCCAGGGCCGGATTGTTCCCTCCAGTCTGTTCCTAATGCTTTGTCTACACAAGTGCCCTTCAAGAGGCTTCCGCAGTCAGAGACACTGCTCCTGTTCTGGCCTCCACCTGGCTGGGAATGCAAATGGAGCTTCCAGGAGCCAGGATTCCCCATCCCTCGCTCACCTGCTTGGGGCAGATCGTCTGGCTTTCCTCTGCCTATGCTAGTGGGCTCTCAGTCTGTTGCTAACCCAGGCAGGCTACCCCTGGAGGGCTGTGGGGTTTAGGCCAGAATCTCAGACCTAACGTGGGGCAGGGGGTTATTTGGTGATTCCGAAGACAGCAAGAAAAGGGTTTATGTAAGTGCATTAAAAACCACAGCCATTCACACGGCTCTGTCCAGGTGAGGTGGGAGGCCACATGCTTTTCTAGTGTAGTAGCCAGGCGAATTGTGAATTCTCGCAAGGAGAATAATTAATAAATAAATAAGTTACCGTGGGAAGCCGTCTCCTCCCAGGCCGGGCCCCTGTGCGGCCAGCATTCTAGCACGAGTGGCATGCACGGCCCCCTGTGGGAGTGGGGCTGCAGGGGACTTGCTGGACTCCTTCACCTGCTCCTGCAGTCCTCTCGCAGGCAAAAACTCCCAGGGTCCCCCCCCACCATATTAGCATCAAAGCTGGGCCCAGACAGGAGCTGGAGCCTGTCATCCCTACAATGGGATCAGGGAGTTTGGGGTGTGCAGGGGATGGTGGGATGGGGTGCCAGGATGGAAAGATTCGGGCTGAGATGGGGTGGTGGGGAGTTCAAGAGGTGCTGGGATGCCAGGATGGGCGCATTCAGGGTGCACAAGGCGTGCTGGGATGGGGGGGTTGGGGTATGCAGGGGTAATGGGGGGTTAGGATGCACAGGGGTGTCGGGGGTTGGGGTGAGTTTGCTCTGGAGCAGATTGCCAAGGAACAATGAGATCAGGGAGCCTGACCATAATCTGGGCTCCCGGCACCTGCTCTGGGCCAGGTGGTGGGGTCAGATCAGGCAGTTTAACCTGTGCTGGGCCAGCAGGATCAGACTTTCCAACATCAGCAATGCAGCCCCAGCCCTCCATGTCCCCCCTAGCTCTCCGCAGCACGCACTGGCTGGGTCCGGGGAGCCAAGCGATCCATTCTTTGGAGCCCTGCCAGGGGAATTCTCTCTCTCAAAGGGCAGGCAGCTGAAATCCCCTCTCCCGTCCCCCCGAAACAAAACCACTGGGAAGAAAAGGCCAGTGATCCAGGGTATCTTTCCTTTTTACCAGGCCGCTTTGTTCTTCGGTTCTTCTCTCACTCCGTACAAAATATCCTGTGTGTTTCTGTGAGCACTCCAACTCCATACAATTGTTTTGATTTTTTGTTTTTAACTTAAACACATAGAAAGCTTCCACTGCTTGTAAACGGTTGAAGAGTCGCTGTCCTGCCGTCTCAGCGTTAACCATTTCGCTCCCAGGCCGCCCAGGGACCGGCTAGTCCTCCAAGAACCAAAGCCCGGTAAGAGACACCTCTCTGACTGAGCCGCAGCTGGTGGTTGAGGCTGATGACCGGGTGGGGGTGAGGGGGCGGGGAATAATGCCTTTGCAGGTACCCCGGCTGGCCCCCCCATGTGGGGATGCTTGCTTATTGCACAGTGCATGGCGAAGCGCGGGAGAGTTTGGGTTTGGTTCGTTTTTCTTGGGAGGGTTCTGTCTCTCCCCCCTCCCCCGACATTCACAAAAGAATTTTAATGTTCGTTCTTTTTATATCTATAAAAAAAGGGGGGGAAGCAAAGATGATGCTTGCTGGTTGGCCGGGAGCACGGGAGCGGGGCTGGGGGAGCACCGGCTGGGTTTTAAGAGCAGCCGCATCTGTCAACCACCATGCCCGGGATCTTCCCGTAGATAATCTGCTGTTTGTCATTGAAGTAAAGCATGTTGATGGGGGACATCTTGGTGGGGGTGCAGCAGGGCCCGGCCGAGCCCCGGGGGTTGGCCTGTTGCACCAGGTGGGTATGCGGGTACTTCTGCATGAACATGTACTCGCACTGGCCCGAGCAGTAGTTGGCTTTGTACCGCTTGGGGGCAATAATCCAGTCCCAGCCGAAGGCCTCAAAGTCAACAGTCAGCGGGTAGCGGCAGCAGCGGGACTCGGTGGAGTGCTCGTCGCAGTCCAGCCCCAGGTTGCGCCGCGAGCGCTTGTTGTTCTCCAGCACGCGGAGCTCCATGAAGGGATGCTGGGGGGAGAAAGCAGACACCTGAGCCTTGGCTCCGGGGCAGCTAGGGCCAGCGTTTGGGGAGGAGGGGCATGCTGCAGGGAGCCATCCCATCAGCTCCCTCTACCTCCCCAACCTTCCCTAGCTACCTGTCCACCCAGCCATCCCTAGCCTCCATCCACCTAGCCACCCTTCTGTATCCATCATCCTTCCCTAGCCTCCATCCACCTAGCCACCCTTCTGTATCCATCACCCTTCCCTAGCCTCCATCCACCTAGCCACCCTTCTGTATCCATCACCCTTCCCTAGCCTCCATCCACCTAGCCACCCTTCTGTATCCATCACCCTTCCCTAGCTACCTCTCCACCCAGCCATCCCTAGCCCCCATCCACCTAGCCACCCTTCTGTATCCATCACTCTTCCCTAGCCTCCATCCACCTAGCCACCCTTCTGTATCCATCACCCTTCCCTAGCTACCTCTCCACCCAGCCATCCCTAGCCTCCATCCACCTAGCCACCCTTCTGTATCCATCACTCTTCCCTAGCCTCCATCCACCTAGCCACCCTTCTGTATCCATCACCCTTCCCTAGCCTCCATCCACCTAGCCACCCTTCTGTATCCATCACTCTTCCCTAGCCTCCATCCACCTAGCCACCCTTCTGTATCCATCATCCTTCCCTAGCTACCTGTCCACCCAGCCATCCCTAGCCTCCATCCACCTAGCCACCCTTCTGTATCCATCACTCTTCCCTAGCTACCTGTCCACCCAGCCATCCCTAGCCTCCATCCACCTAGCCACCCTTCTGTATCCATCACTCTTCCCTAGCTACCTCTCCACCCAGCCATCCCTAGCCTCCATCCACCTAGCCACCCTTCTGTATCCATCACTCTTCCCTAGCCTCCATCCACCTAGCCACCCTTCTGTATCCATCATCCTTCCCTAGCCTCCATCCACCTAGCCACCCTTCTGTATCCATCACCCTTCCCTAGCTACCTCTCCACCCAGCCATCCCTAGCCTCCATCCACCTAGCCACCCTTCTGTATCCATCACCCTTCCCTAGCCTCCATCCACCTAGCCACCCTTCTGTATCCATCACCCTTCCCTAGCCTCCATCCACCTAGCCACCCTTCTGTATCCATCACTCTTCCCTAGCCTCCATCCACCTAGCCACCCTTCTGTATCCATCACCCTTCCCTAGCTACCTCTCCACCCAGCCATCCCTAGCCTCCATCCACCTAGCCACCCTTCTGTATCCATCACCCTTCCCTAGCCTCCATCCACCTAGCCACCCTTCTGTATCCATCATCCTTCCCTAGCCTCCATCCACCTAGCCACCCTTCTGTATCCATCACCCTTCCCTAGCTACCTCTCCACCCAGCCATCCCTAGCCTCCATCCACCTAGCCACCCTTCTGTATCCATCACTCTTCCCTAGCCTCCATCCACCTAGCCACCCTTCTGTATCCATCACCCTTCCCTAGCTACCTGTCCACCCAGCCATCCCTAGCCTCCATCCACCTAGCCACCCTTCTGTATCCATCACCCTTCCCTAGCTACCTCTCCACCCAGCCTTCCCTAGCCTCCATCCATCTAGCCACCCTTCTGTATCCATCACCCTTCCCTAGCTACCTGTCCACCCAGCCTTCCCTAGCCTCCATCCACCTAGCCACCCTTCTGTATCCATCACTCTTCCCTAGCCTCCATCCACCTAGCCACCCTTCCGTATCCATCACTCTTCCCTAGCCTCCATCCACCTAGCCACCCTTCCGTATCCATCACCCTTCCCTAGCCTCCATCCACCTAGCCACCCTTCTGTATCCATCATCCTTCCCTAGCCTCCATCCACCTAGCCACCCTTCTGTATCCATCACCCTTCCCTAGCTACCTCTCCACCCAGCCATCCCTAGCCTCCATCCACCTAGCCACCCTTCTGTATCCATCACTCTTCCCTAGCCTCCATCCACCTAGCCACCCTTCTGTATCCATCACCCTTCCCTAGCTACCTGTCCACCCAGCCATCCCTAGCCTCCATCCACCTAGCCACCCTTCTGTATCCATCATCCTTCCCTAGCTACCTCTCCACCCAGCCTTCCCTAGCCTCCATCCATCTAGCCACCCTTCTGTATCCATCACCCTTCCCTAGCTACCTGTCCACCCAGCCATCCCTAGCCTCCATCCACCTAGCCACCCTTCTGTATCCATCATCCTTCCCTAGCTACCTCTCCACCCAGCCTTCCCTAGCCTCCATCCACCTAGCCACCCTTCTGTATCCATCACCCTTCCCTAGCTACCTGTCCACCCAGCCATCCCTAGCCTGCATCCACCTAGCCACCCTTCTGTATCCATCATCCTTCCCTAGCTACCTCTCCACCCAGCCTTCCCTAGCCTCCATCCACCTAGCCACCCTTCTGTATCCATCACCCTTCCCTAGCTACCTGTCCACCCAGCCATCCCTAGCCTCCATCCACCTAGCCACCCTTCTGTATCCATCACCCTTCCCTAGCTACCTGTCCACCCAGCCTTCCCTAGCCTCCATCCACCTAGCCACCCTTCTGTATCCATCACTCTTCCCTAGCCTCCATCCACCTAGCCACCCTTCTGTATCCATCACTCTTCCCTAGCCTCCATCCACCTAGCCACCCTTCTGTATCCATCACTCTTCCCTAGCCTCCATCCACCTAGCCACCCTTCTGTATCCATCACTCTTCCCTAGCCTCCATCCACCTAGCCACCCTTCTGTATCCATCACTCTTCCCTAGCCTCCATCCACCTAGCCACCCTTCTGTATCCATCACTCTTCCCTAGCCTCCATCCACCTAGCCACCCTTCTGTATCCATCATCCTTCCCTAGCTACCTCTCCACCCAACCATCCCTAGCCTCCATCCACCCAGCCACCCTTCTGTATCCATCATCCTTCCCTAGCTACCTCTCCACCCAGCCATCCCTAGCCTCTATCCACCTAGCCACCCTTCTGTATCCATCACCCTTCCCTAGCTACCTCTCCACCCAGCCATCCCTAGCCTCTATCCACCTAGCCACCCTTCTGTATCCATCACCCTTCCCTAGCTACCTCTCCACCCAGCCATCCCTAGCCTCCATCCACCCAGCCACCCTTCTGTATCCATCATCCTTCCCTAGCTACCTCTCCACCCAGCCATCCCTAGCCTCCATCCACCTAGCCACCCTTCTGTATCCATCACTCTTCCCTAGCCTCCATCCACCTAGCCACCCTTCTGTATCCATCACTCTTCCCTAGCCTCCATCCACTTAGCCACCCTTCTGTATCCATCACTCTTCCCTAGCCTCCATCCACCTAGCCACCCTTCTGTATCCATCATCCTTCCCTAGCTACCTCTCCACCCAACCATCCCTAGCCTCCATCCACCTAGCCACCCTTCTGTATCCATCACTCTTCCCTAGCCTCCATCCACCTAGCCACCCTTCTGTATCCATCACCCTTCCCTAGCTACCTCTCCACCCAGCCATCCCTAGCCTCCATCCACCCAGCCACCCTTCTGTATCCATCATCCTTCCCTAGCTACCTCTCCACCCAGCCATCCCTAGCCTCTATCCACCTAGCCACCCTTCTGTATCCATCACCCTTCCCTAGCTACCTCTCCACCCAGCCATCCCTAGCCTCTATCCACCTAGCCACCCTTCTGTATCCATCACCCTTCCCTAGCTACCTCTCCACCCAGCCATCCCTAGCCTCCATCCACCTAGCCACCCTTCTGTATCCATCACTCTTCCCTAGCTACCTGTCCACCCAGCCATCCCTAGCCTCCATCCACCTAGCCACCCTTCTGTATCCATCACTCTTCCCTAGCTACCTCTCCACCCAGCCATCCCTAGCCTCCATCCACCTAGCCACCCTTCTGTATCCATCACTCTTCCCTAGCCTCCATCCACCTAGCCACCCTTCTGTATCCATCATCCTTCCCTAGCCTCCATCCACCTAGCCACCCTTCTGTATCCATCACCCTTCCCTAGCTACCTCTCCACCCAGCCATCCCTAGCCTCCATCCACCTAGCCACCCTTCTGTATCCATCACCCTTCCCTAGCCTCCATCCACCTAGCCACCCTTCTGTATCCATCACCCTTCCCTAGCCTCCATCCACCTAGCCACCCTTCTGTATCCATCACTCTTCCCTAGCCTCCATCCACCTAGCCACCCTTCTGTATCCATCACTCTTCCCTAGCCTCCATCCACCTACCCACCCTTCTGTATCCATCACCCTTCCCTAGCCTCCATCCACCTAGCCACCCTTCTGTATCCATCATCCTTCCCTAGCCTCCATCCACCTAGCCACCCTTCTGTATCCATCACCCTTCCCTAGCTACCTCTCCACCCAGCCATCCCTAGCCTCCATCCACCTAGCCACCCTTCTGTATCCATCACCCTTCCCTAGCCTCCATCCACCTAGCCACCCTTCTGTATCCATCATCCTTCCCTAGCCTCCATCCACCTAGCCACCCTTCTGTATCCATCACCCTTCCCTAGCTACCTCTCCACCCAGCCATCCCTAGCCTCCATCCACCTAGCCACCCTTCTGTATCCATCACTCTTCCCTAGCCTCCATCCACCTAGCCACCCTTCTGTATCCATCACCCTTCCCTAGCTACCTGTCCACCCAGCCATCCCTAGCCTCCATCCACCTAGCCACCCTTCTGTATCCATCACCCTTCCCTAGCTACCTCTCCACCCAGCCTTCCCTAGCCTCCATCCATCTAGCCACCCTTTTGTATCCATCACCCTTCCCTAGCTACCTGTCCACCCAGCCTTCCCTAGCCTCCATCCACCTAGCCACCCTTCTGTATCCATCACTCTTCCCTAGCCTCCATCCACCTAGCCACCCTTCCGTATCCATCACTCTTCCCTAGCCTCCATCCACCTCGCCACCCTTCCGTATCCATCACCCTTCCCTAGCCTCCATCCACCTAGCCACCCTTCTGTATCCATCATCCTTCCCTAGCCTCCATCCACCTAGCCACCCTTCTGTATCCATCACCCTTCCCTAGCTACCTCTCCACCCAGCCATCCCTAGCCTCCATCCACCTAGCCACCCTTCTGTATCCATCACTCTTCCCTAGCCTCCATCCACCTAGCCACCCTTCTGTATCCATCACCCTTCCCTAGCTACCTGTCCACCCAGCCATCCCTAGCCTCCATCCACCTAGCCACCCTTCTGTATCCATCATCCTTCCCTAGCTACCTCTCCACCCAGCCTTCCCTAGCCTCCATCCATCTAGCCACCCTTCTGTATCCATCACCCTTCCCTAGCTACCTGTCCACCCAGCCATCCCTAGCCTCCATCCACCTAGCCACCCTTCTGTATCCATCATCCTTCCCTAGCTACCTCTCCACCCAGCCTTCCCTAGCCTCCATCCACCTAGCCACCCTTCTGTATCCATCACCCTTCCCTAGCTACCTGTCCACCCAGCCATCCCTAGCCTCCATCCACCTAGCCACCCTTCTGTATCCATCATCCTTCCCTAGCTACCTCTCCACCCAGCCTTCCCTAGCCTCCATCCACCTAGCCACCCTTCTGTATCCATCACCCTTCCCTAGCTACCTGTCCACCCAGCCATCCCTAGCCTCCATCCACCTAGCCACCCTTCTGTATCCATCACCCTTCCCTAGCTACCTGTCCACCCAGCCTTCCCTAGCCTCCATCCACCTAGCCACCCTTCTGTATCCATCACTCTTCCCTAGCCTCCATCCACCTAGCCACCCTTCTGTATCCATCACTCTTCCCTAGCCTCCATCCACCTAGCCACCCTTCTGTATCCATCACTCTTCCCTAGCCTCCATCCACCTAGCCACCCTTCTGTATCCATCACTCTTCCCTAGCCTCCATCCACCTAGCCACCCTTCTGTATCCATCACTCTTCCCTAGCCTCCATCCACCTAGCCACCCTTCTGTATCCATCACTCTTCCCTAGCCTCCATCCACCTAGCCACCCTTCTGTATCCATCATCCTTCCCTAGCTACCTCTCCACCCAACCATCCCTAGCCTCCATCCACCCAGCCACCCTTCTGTATCCATCATCCTTCCCTAGCTACCTCTCCACCCAGCCATCCCTAGCCTCTATCCACCTAGCCACCCTTCTGTATCCATCACCCTTCCCTAGCTACCTCTCCACCCAGCCATCCCTAGCCTCTATCCACCTAGCCACCCTTCTGTATCCATCACCCTTCCCTAGCTACCTCTCCACCCAGCCATCCCTAGCCTCCATCCACCCAGCCACCCTTCTGTATCCATCATCCTTCCCTAGCTACCTCTCCACCCAGCCATCCCTAGCCTCCATCCACCTAGCCACCCTTCTGTATCCATCACTCTTCCCTAGCCTCCATCCACCTAGCCACCCTTCTGTATCCATCACTCTTCCCTAGCCTCCATCCACTTAGCCACCCTTCTGTATCCATCACTCTTCCCTAGCCTCCATCCACCTAGCCACCCTTCTGTATCCATCATCCTTCCCTAGCTACCTCTCCACCCAACCATCCCTAGCCTCCATCCACCTAGCCACCCTTCTGTATCCATCACTCTTCCCTAGCCTCCATCCACCTAGCCACCCTTCTGTATCCATCACCCTTCCCTAGCTACCTCTCCACCCAGCCATCCCTAGCCTCCATCCACCCAGCCACCCTTCTGTATCCATCATCCTTCCCTAGCTACCTCTCCACCCAGCCATCCCTAGCCTCTATCCACCTAGCCACCCTTCTGTATCCATCACCCTTCCCTAGCTACCTCTCCACCCAGCCATCCCTAGCCTCTATCCACCTAGCCACCCTTCTGTATCCATCACCCTTCCCTAGCTACCTCTCCACCCAGCCATCCCTAGCCTCCATCCATCCAGCCACCCTTCTGTATCCATCATCCTTCCCTAGCTACCTCTCCACCCAGCCATCCCTAGCCTCCATCCACCTAGCCACCCTTCTGTATCCATCACTCTTCCCTAGCTACCTCTCCACCCAGCCATCCCTAGCCTCCATCCACCTAGCCACCCTTCTGTATCCATCACTCTTCCCTAGCCTCCATCCACCTAGCCACCCTTCTGTATCCATCACTCTTCCCTAGCTACCTCTCCACCCAGCCATCCCTAGCCTCCATCCACCTAGCCACCCTTCTGTATCCATCACTCTTCCCTAGCTACCTCTCCACCCAGCCAGCCCTAGCCTCCATCCACCTAGCCACCCTTCTGTATCCATCACTCTTCCCTAGCTACCTCTCCACCCAGCCACCCCTAGCCTCCATCCACCTAGCCACCCTTCTGTATCCATCACTCTTACCTAGCCTCCATCCATCTAGCCACCCTTCTGTATCCATCACCCTTCCCTAGCTACCTCTCCACCCAGCCATCCCTAGCCTCCATCCACCTAGCCACCCTTCTGTATCCATCACTCTTCCCTAGCTACCTCTCCACCCAGCCATCCCTAGTCTCCATCCACCTAGCCACCCTTCTGTATCCATCACCCTTCCCTAGCTACCTGTCCACCCAGCCATCCCTAGCCTCCATCCACCTAGCCACCCTTCTGTATCCATCACTCTTCCCTAGCTACCTGTCCACCCAGCCATCCCTAGCCTCCATCCACCTAGCCACCCTTCTGTATCCATCACTCTTCCCTAGCTACCTGTCCACCCAGCCATCCCTAGCCTCCATCCACCTAGCCACCCTTCTGTATCCATCACTCTTCCCTAGCCTCCATCCACCTAGCCACCCTTCTGTATCCATCACCCTTCCCTAGCTACCTCTCCACCCAGCCATCCCTAGCCTCCATCCACCTAGCCACCCTTCTGTATCCATCACTCTTCCCTAGCTACCTCTCCACCCAGCCACCCCAGCCTCCATCCACCCAGCCACCCTTCTGTATCCATCACTCTTCCCTAGCCTCCATCCACCTAGCCACCCTTCTGTATCCATCACTCTTCCCTAGCTACCTGTCCACCCAGCCTTCCCTAGCCTCCATCCACCTAGCCACCCTTCTGTATCCATCATCCTTCCCTAGCTACCTCTCCACCCAGCCTTCCCTAGCCTCCATCCACCTAGCCACCCTTCTGTATCCATCACTCTTCCCTAGCCTCCATCCACCTAGCCACCCTTCTGTATCCATCACTCTTCCCTAGCTACCTGTCCACCCAGCCTTCCCTAGCCTCCATCCACCTAGCCACCCTTCTGTATCCATCATCCTTCCCTAGCTACCTCTCCACCCAGCCTTCCCTAGCCTCCATCCACCTAGCCACCCTTCTGTATCCATCACTCTTCCCTAGCCTCCATCCACCTAGCCACCCTTCTGTATCCATCACCCTTCCCTAGCTACCTCTCCACCCAGCCATCCCTAGCCTCCATCCACCTAGCCACCCTTCTGTATCCATCACTCTTCCCTAGCCTCCATCCACCTAGCCACCCTTCTGTATCCATCACCCTTCCCTAGCTACCTGTCCACCCAGCCATCCCTAGCCTCCATCCACCTAGCCACCCTTCTGTATCCATCATCCTTCCCTAGCTACCTCTCCACCCAGCCATCCCTAGCCTCTATCCACCTAGCCACCCTTCTGTGTCCATCATCCTTCCCTAGCCTCCATCCACCTAGCCACCCTTCTGTATCCATCACCCTTCCCTAGCTACCTGTCCACCCAGCCATCCCTAGCCTCCATCCACCTAGCCACCCTTCTGTATCCATCACCCTTCCCTAGCCTCCATCCACCTAGCCACCCTTCTGTATCCATCACCCTTCCCTAGCCTCAATCCACCTAGCCACCCTTCTGTATCCATCATCCTTCCCTAGCTACCTGTCCACCCACCCATCCCTAGCCTCCATCCACCTAGCCACCCTTCTGTATCCATCACTCTTCCCTAGCCTCCATCCACCTAGCCACCCTTCTGTATCCATCACTCTTCCCTAGCTACCTGTCCACCCAGCCATCCCTAGCCTCCATCCACCTAGCCACCCTTCTGTATCCATCACCCTTCCCTAGCTACCTCTCCACCCAGCCATCCCTAGCCTCCATCCACCTAGCCACCCTTCTGTATCCATCACTCTTCCCTAGCCTCCATCCACCTAGCCACCCTTCTGTATCCATCACCCTTCCCTAGCTACCTGTCCACCCAGCCATCCCTAGCCTCCATCCACCTAGCCACCCTTCTGTATCCATCATCCTTCCCTAGCTACCTCTCCACCCAGCTATCCCTAGCCTCCATCCACCTAGCCACCCTTCTGTATCCATCATCCTTCCCTAGCTACCTCTCCACCCAGCCATCCCTAGCCTCCATCCACCTAGCCACCCTTCTGTATCCATCACCCTTCCCTAGCTACCTGTCCACCCAGCCTTCCCTAGCCTCCATCCACCTAGCCACCCTTCTGTATCCATCATCTTTCCCTAGCTACCTGTCCACCCAGCCTTCCCTAGCCTCCATCCACCTAGCCACCCTTCTGTATCCATCATCCTTCCCTAGCTACCTCTCCACCCAGCCATCCCTAGCCTCCATCCACCTAGCCACCCTTCTGTATCCATCACCCTTCCCTAGCTACCTCTCCACCCAGCCATCCCTAGCCTCCATCCACCTAGCCACCCTTCTGTATCCATCACCCTTCCCTAGCTACCTGTCCACCCAGCCATCCCTAGCCTCCATCCACCTAGCCACCCTTCTGTATCCATCACCCTTCCCTAGCTACCTCTCCACCCAGCCATCCCTAGCCTCCATCCACCTAGCCACCCTTCTGTATCCATCACTCTTCCCTAGCCTCCATCCACCTAGCCACCCTTCTGTATCCATCACCCTTCCCTAGCTACCTCTCCACCCAGCCATCCCTAGCCTCCATCCACCTAGCCACCCTTCTGTATCCATCATCCATCCCTAGCTACCTCTCCACCCAGCCATCCCTAGCCTCCATCCACCTAGCCACCCTTCTGTATCCATCACCCTTCCCTAGCTACCTCTCCACCCAGCCATCCCTAGCCTCCATCCACCTAGCCACCCTTCTGTATCCATCACCCTTCCCTAGCTACCTGTCCACCCAGCCATCCCTAGCCTCCATCCACCTAGCCACCCTTCTGTATCCATCACCCTTCCCTAGCTACCTCTCCACCCAGCCATCCCTAGCCTCCATCCACCTAGCCACCCTTCTGTATCCATCACTCTTCCCTAGCCTCCATCCACCTAGCCACCCTTCTGTATCCATCACTCTTCCCTAGCTACCTGTCCACCCAGCCATCCCTAGCCTCCATCCACCTAGCCACCCTTCTGTATCCATCACTCTTCCCTAGCCTCCATCCACCTAGCCACCCTTCTGTATCCATCACTCTTCCCTAGCTACCTCTCCACCCAGCCATCCCTAGCCTCCATCCACCTAGCCACCCTTCTGTATCCATCATCCTTCCCTAGCTACCTCTCCACCCAGCCATCCCTAGCCTCCATCCACCTAGCCACCCTTCTGTATCCATCACCCTTCCCTAGCTACCTCTCCACCCAGCCATCCCTAGCCTCCATCCACCTAGCCACCCTTCTGTATCCATCATCCTTCCCTAGCTACCTCTCCACCCAGCCATCCCTAGCCTCCATCCACCTAGCCACCCTTCTGTATCCATCACTCTTCCCTAGCCTCCATCCACCTAGCCACCCTTCTGTATCCATCACCCTTCCCTAGCTACCTCTCCACCCAGCCATCCCTAGCCTCCATCCACCTAGCCACCCTTCTGTATCCATCACCCTTCCCTAGCTACCTGTCCACCCAGCCATCCCTAGCCTCCATCCACCTAGCCACCCTTCTGTATCCATCACCCTTCCCTAGCTACCTGTCCACCCAGCCATCCCTAGCCTCCATCCACCTAGCCACCCTTCTGTATCCATCATCCTTCCCTAGCTACCTCTCCACCCAACCATCCCTAGCCTCCATCCATCTAGCCACCCTTCTGTATCCATCACCCTTCCCTAGCTACCTCTCCACCCAGCCATCCCTAGCCTCCATCCACCTAGCCACCCTTCTGTATCCATCACTCTTCCCTAGCCTCCATCCACCTAGCCACCCTTCTGTATCCATCACCCTTCCCTAGCTACCTGTCCACCCAGCCATCCCTAGCCTCCATCCACCTAGCCACCCTTCTGTATCCATCACCCTTCCCTAGCTACCTCTCCACCCAGCCATCCCTAGCCTCCATCCACCTAGCCACCCTTCTGTATCCATCACTCTTCCCTAGCCTCCATCCACCTAGCCACCCTTCTGTATCCATCACCCTTCCCTAGCTACCTCTCCACCCAGCCATCCCTAGCCTCCATCCACCTAGCCACCCTTCTGTATCCATCATCCTTCCCTAGCTACCTCTCCACCCAGCCATCCCTAGCCTCCATCCACCTAGCCACCCTTCTGTATCCATCACCCTTCCCTAGCTACCTCTCCACCCAGCCATCCCTAGCCTCCATCCACCTAGCCACCCTTCTGTATCCATCACCCTTCCCTAGCTACCTGTCCACCCAGCCATCCCTAGCCTCCATCCACCTAGCCACCCTTCTGTATCCATCACCCTTCCCTAGCTACCTCTCCACCCAGCCATCCCTAGCCTCCATCCACCTAGCCACCCTTCTGTATCCATCACTCTTCCCTAGCTACCTCTCCACCCAGCCATCCCTAGCCTCTATCCACCTAGCCACCCTTCTGTATCCATCACTCTTCCCTAGCCTCCATCCACCTAGCCACCCTTCTGTATCCATCACTCTTCCCTAGCCTCCATCCACCTAGCCACCCTTCTGTATCCATCACTCTTCCCTAGCCTCCATCCACCTAGCCACCCTTCTGTATCCATCACTCTTCCCTAGCTACCTCTCCACCCAGCCATCCCTAGCCTCCATCCACCTAGCCACCCTTCTGTATCCATCACTCTTCCCTAGCCTCCATCCACCTAGCCACCCTTCTGTATCCATCACTCTTCCCTAGCTACCTCTCCACCCAGCCATCCCTAGCCTCCATCCACCTAGCCACCCTTCTGTATCCATCATCCTTCCCTAGCTACCTCTCCACCCAGCCATCCCTAGCCTCCATCCACCTAGCCACCCTTCTGTATCCATCACCCTTCCCTAGCTACCTCTCCACCCAGCCATCCCTAGCCTCCATCCACCTAGCCACCCTTCTGTATCCATCATCCTTCCCTAGCTACCTCTCCACCCAGCCATCCCTAGCCTCCATCCACCTAGCCACCCTTCTGTATCCATCACTCTTCCCTAGCCTCCATCCACCTAGCCACCCTTCTGTATCCATCACCCTTCCCTAGCTACCTGTCCACCCAGCCATCCCTAGCCTCCATCCACCTAGCCACCCTTCTGTATCCATCACCCTTCCCTAGCTACCTCTCCACCCAGCCATCCCTAGCCTCCATCCACCTAGCCACCCTTCTGTATCCATCATCCTTCCCTAGCTACCTCTCCACCCAGCCATCCCTAGCCTCCATCCACCTAGCCACCCTTCTGTATCCATCACTCTTCCCTAGCCTCCATCCACCTAGCCACCCTTCTGTATCCATCACCCTTCCCTAGCTACCTCTCCACCCAGCCATCCCTAGCCTCCATCCACCTAGCCACCCTTCTGTATCCATCACCCTTCCCTAGCTACCTGTCCACCCAGCCATCCCTAGCCTCCATCCACCTAGCCACCCTTCTGTATCCATCACTCTTCCCTAGCTACCTGTCCACCCAGCCATCCCTAGCCTCCATCCACCTAGCCACCCTTCTGTATCCATCATCCTTCCCTAGCTACCTCTCCACCCAACCATCCCTAGCCTCCATCCATCTAGCCACCCTTCTGTATCCATCACCCTTCCCTAGCTACCTCTCCACGCAGCCATCCCTAGCCTCCATCCACCTAGCCACCCTTCTGTATCCATCACTCTTTCCTAGCCTCCATCCACCTAGCCACCCTTCTGTATCCATCACCCTTCCCTAGCTACCTCTCCACCCAGCCATCCCTAGCCTCCATCCACCTAGCCACCCTTCTGTATCCATCACTCTTCCCTAGCTACCTCTCCACCCAGCCATCCCTAGCCTCCATCCACCTAGCCACCCTTCTGTATCCATCACTCTTCCCTAGCCTCCATCCACCTAGCCACCCTTCTGTATCCATCACCCTTCCCTAGCTACCTCTCCACCCAGCCAGCCATCTCTAGCTAATCCATTGATTTCATCTACTAATCCAGCCTCCTCTGCCCTCTGCCGGCCCCTGATGGGGGCGGGGGGGAGGTTCACCCTGTAGCTGGGTGCCAGGCAATGCAGGCCGTGGTCTGGGCTGAGCGCTGTGTCACTAGGCTGAGTGGGTCCCTCCCTCCTCCCCAGTGTTCAGCCTGGCCCTGCATTGGGCTCCAGCATGATTTGAATCCGGGGAGCCATAAACCCTGCCAGCAGGACAACTAGAAGACTAGGAAAGGGGGCTGACCCATCGGCTACGACTGGCCCAAGGACTCAGAGACAGGCCGGGCTCGGGCAGGAGCCAGCCATCTCCTCACTGGGGGCACAGAC